>NC_056733.1:380602120-380624620 GCF_019279795.1 Protopterus annectens
GCCAAGCTATGTATTCACAATACACATACTGTTGACAATCACCATAAGTACACAGACCTCACTAATGTACACACAACCACAGAATGCCCAAGTTATGTCCTCAAATATAACCCTTACTATACATAACATGTCTAGCACTCTGATATCTGACTGGGTTGTTATCAGGTATGATGTCAATAAATAATGGTGAACAGAACATATGCCCCTCTTTACTGCATGACATATGTACAAAGGTTGACAGACTTGTGGCTGGAGGCACAATTGGCATGTTGCTGTGATAACCTCATATATTTACTGTTGTAACAGGGTTTGTTGTGACATATGTCCTATGAGAGATATGAAGTCAGTAACTCTCATGGCTGTCACAGTGAACTGACTGCAATCCTCAGACTATGCTTTTGCAATTCTAAGATAGGTGATCTGTGAGTAACACAAGAAACATAAGACTCCAAGCACTGGCCAGTCTGCAGATAACCCTACAGGTGGGAGTTTCCTCAAACACATAACATTGTCATGACAGGTATTAAATCATGTAGACCAGCCATATCCACACAATCCCTAGTAAACCAACATTGCTCCAAATGCAGAAGAGGAACACTTACGTTCTTTAGTCATGTCTGGAACATCCCCCTCCTGTTTGTTGGTATGTCTCCACGGTGTATGTTGTTAGAGGTATAGCCCACTACCATCTGTGATGCTATTTGCCAAACACCGACATGAAGTCCAGCTCACAGTGAATGAAAAGGGCCAACACCCACATGATGTTCCTTGTTATAGGAGTGTGATTCCATGCAAATGGCTATGGGAATGTTACCACAGCTGTTCCACATGCAATCAGTTACAAAACAAAAGCTGCTGCCTAAGCAAAGCAGGTGTACTTCTTCACATCCACCAGAGAGGGAGTGAGAGAGACAGACAGAGACAAAGTAAGACAGGGAGAAGGTGGGAGAGTAAAACCTAAGCATGTTTGTGTCACACACTTACCAGTATGGGGTTTCAAACCCCTGCCTGACTATGTATTGCTATCCCATGCCTATGCAGTTATTGCATGCACCACAGAGATTACATGGTCGGGAGCTGTCCAAAGGTATAGTCGATGGTGAGTGGCATCAACAACAGTGATAAAGGAGGGATACATTAGGTGTATTACATGTGCCTGTCCACATGAACAGGTGTCAAAGTCGACACAGCCACACTCTCTCAAGGATTCACACACATTATCACAGTTGTCAGGGTCAGAATTAGACTTCCTAACTAGCTAGTGTGCCACAATACAGTAATACGCAGGTATCACATGCACCACAGGGGTTATCAGAATGATAATGGGCAAAGGGTATGTCAAGGTGTCTGACATCAGAAGGTATTCTTCAGTAGGCCAATAGGAGGTGTAGTGAGTGTGAATGGCATCCACATCATTATACTCCACACACACACACACACACACACACACACACACACACACACACACACACGTTTACCAGTACTGGCATGCATGGGTGCATTGCTTCACAGGTGTGTAGTGGTTGCCTGTGCCAAAAGGCTGTACAAGGCTAGGTAAAGTGTATACCTTGGCATCAGGGCCACATGACAATGATCTGCAGTGTGGCTCAGGGGTGTAGTGTCTGGATTGGCCCACACAGGTGGGTATTATATTCACAATCCAGTCATCTGAGTTACTATTGTGGGTGGCCAGTGTTGTGCAATGCTTGCCATGTATGTGTTCTATATTCTATGACATGGACAGTGTCTGGGATGTGCACACGTCCCACATGCATGTTCTGTGACATGTGAAAGTGTATCTTGGGTGTCTCATGCATGTTGTGTAGACAGATTGTTATCATCAAATGTGCCATTCCTGACCTCATGTGGCGAGAACTGACAATGGACACCAGGTTGACCCTGCACCTACATTGACAGCATGATACAGGTATTTCCTTGTGTCAGTGGCATCTGTCCATTCAGGGCATGTGTATAAGGCATGGTATGTCCTTTGTGGGTTACATTTGCTGGCTCTACAGTTGTTGCAGGTGCCCAGTGGGGAACATAGTGAAGGAGTACGCTATGCAATGGGATGGGACAGGGTGCCATGTCCTCTGTAGTCCACTGCAATCCCACCATGGTTACTATCTGTGGGCAATATGCAGGGAACTACCAACATAGAAGTTGTTGCCTAACTGAGTGTGTTTGTGTATGAGACATGGGTGGAGAGTGTTCTCTGGGTAATACAAGGATTGCCTATATTGTTCTCCAAGCCCCGATGTCACATGTAGGGGTATGGATTGTCTACCCCAGCCTCTCTGCTGTTTGACATCTGTTAACCTTGTAAAGTGGACATTGTGACATATAATAGGCCCACCATAGAAGAAATTTGTAAAACCCACTCCACAATGAGTCCTGTTGTTACACACTCACAGCTACCTCCACACAGGACACATGACAAACACACACACACCAAGTCTCACAGTTGCCATGTCTGGGATTAGAATTCCTACCTAATTAGTACATCACACTACAGTATTACGCAGTCATAGCACATCCCAAAAAGATGACTGGGCTACTTCTTCTCCAAAGGTGTATTTCAAAGTGAATGACATCAGCAGGCTTGCCAAAGTAGGCAATGGAAGTTGCAGTGACTCTGAATGGCCTGAAAAGCAGTGATCCCTACACAGACCAACAAACATAAAAACGTTTACACTTACCATGTCTGTGATTAGAGCTCCTACCTAATTAGTACATTACACTACAGCATTACGAAGTTATAGAACACGCCATGGAGCTTATGAGGCTAGCTCTTCCCCAAAGGTGTATTTCAAAGTGAATGACATCAGCAACCTTGCCAAGGTTGGGCAATGGAAAGTGTAGTTCATAGCTTCATAGGTTGGTACTAGGCTATCGGCCCTAGGGCCTATACATGCCTAGACATGACAATTCCCTGGCTATGTCTTCCCACAATGTTTACTTCCTTGGACCCCTGTCTAGCAGAGCAGCTGACATGATCCCTGGTCAATTTCCTATCTCCCATCCAATCATTCAGGTTCCTTTTAAAGAGGACCAAAAAGGCACTCTGCTTGACATGTATGGGTAGTATATTCCAGAGTCTGGGGAGTCTCTGGTTCAGGAACACATCCCTCCAGCATGTATTGTTCATTGTGATGACAAGATTTGGATCCCTGGAGCATGTGGCTGTGGGGTTTGGTATTCTTTAAGTGTAGCATGTTCAACAGCTGTGGGTTTGACATTGCATGGTATGTTAAGCAGACATCGCCTCTGAGAACACAATATGTGGACAGAGTATAGTTGGATGATTACAGATGGTCAGTGTAGGGCATCTGGTTTAGGCCTGTGATTCTTTTAGTGAGGTATGTCTACAGCTTTTCTAATTGTTGCAGATGTCTTGTGAGGTACATACATAACAGGTCATTGTAGTCTGCACTGGGTCTACTGAGAGATGACTACAGTGGGACAATGGCCTCCTTTTTCCTGGATGTAAAGCCCTTAGTGGTGAGGTGTGCCACATAGGTGGATTTCTAGACTGCTGTGGCAATGTTGTTATCAAAGGTGAGACCACTGTCCACCGGTGTCCCTAAGTCTCTTATCACAATTTAGGTGCTTAGTGTACCGCCACCTATGTGGTACTTCACAGGCACATGTCCCTTCCCAAAGGGGATAACTATAAATTTCTTGGCATTGATCTTGAGGCCATGGCTCAGGCACCAAGCATGTCTTTCTTTAAGGCCCTTCTGTAGAATATCCACATCATGTGGGGGTTCAGTATTGGCTCCCAGTGCGCAGTCATCTGCGACCTTTGTTTGCCAGAGTCCCTTACTGTTGGACCGTACTTCAGAGCAGTAGAAGCCAAATGAGGGCGGTGCCAGGACTGAACCCTAAGGTACACCAACTGTCACTTGTCTGGGGCTGGGGTTGGTGTTACCTACATTTACAGTGTGTGTTCTGTCAGTACAGCAGTTGGCAGCCCATCGGGTGATATATGGATTAATGGCCAGCTTGATACATTTATCTATGATTCCAGACTAGGGAATGATGTCAAAGGTTTTGGCGAGGTTCGGATAGGCTGTGTGAACCATCTTACCCTCGTCCACAGCTCTGGAGATGGATTTACAGTTGTCAATCAGGTTGAAGTGACATGATCGGCCCTTCACAAAACCAACCTGGTTGGGGTCCAGTGTTTGCAGGTTGCCAGTGTCTTTGTTTTAATTTCCATGATAATACATTCCATGGTCTTGCAGATCAGGCATGTCATACTACTGGGGCTGTAGTTCCCAGGATCCAAGGTGGATCCCCCCTTGGGGACTGGGATAACTGTAGCTGTGCACCACACAGTGGGCACAAAGCTTGAGGTGTGGCTATGATTTGACATGGCACGTAGGTGAGGTGCCAGTTCATTTTGTAGCTCATGTAGTACACAGCCTGGGATGTTGAGTGGTCCCATGGCTGCTGTTGTCTTAGCTCTGCAGAGTGTGGTTTTTACCTATGTGGCTCTTATTACCAGAATCTGGCAATCTTTCCATGTTGAGATGGGCCCTTTCGGCGGGTGGGAGGGGGGTGCAGTTGGCACTGAATCACTCTGCCAGGATATTTATTTTATTTATTTATTTATTTTACATTTGTTGACCGGGATGGTCTGACTGGATACATGTCCATTTTCAGCGGAGGCCCAGGGAGAAAAGCTCCACAGAGGAAAAAGTTACACTTTCATTTACATGCAGATAAATATGCTACCTAATGCAAATAAATAAAATTAGAGATACACATAAGCAAAATTAGAGATACACAAAAATACTTCACAATTGTTTTAGATACACTTGGCTACCATGTGAATAGATAACAGATTCAAAATACAGTGTAGTTGATATTCTAGGTTACTATTACCCATCCTTTGTAGAGTCAAGTCAGGCAATGGGGAGCTTGACTTCATAAGTACCAGTGGAGGTGGAATTTAGTGGGTGTGAGTTTACAAATTCTTTAGACTAAGAAAAAGAAAAAAACACCTAGCAAAACAAGTGGAGAATGCTACTAGTTGAGTGTCAGAGAGAACTAGTCTGGGTTATTACATGGGCACAGCCAATGTTTTTTAAAAAAATTGTTTAAGATTATTTTTGAATAGACATTGGGATGTGGTAAGTCTTAAGTTATTGGGGAGGGAATTCCAGACTTTTCCTATAGAGTTGGCAAAAAGGACTTCTCCAGCAGAGTTGTTGGATTTGATGGTTTGGACCAGGACTCTATGTGAGGAGCGAAGACAGCTTAGATTAGAGTATGGAATCAGAAGATTATGCAAGGAGGGTTTTATCCGTTGCTTAATAATTTTAAACGCTTCAGTGAGTTGGTTTAGTTTGAGAAGATTGGGTAGTTCTAGCCAGTCAAGTTTCCTTAGGTTAATGCAGTGATGAGTTCTGTAAGGACCTCCTACTACAAATCTGGCGATGTGATTGTAGGCAGCAGAGAGTTTATTGATCTCACTATTGTTAAGGAATGAAAGCACAGGAGAGGCATACAATAAAGTGGAAAGTAAATGCGTGCGAGAGATAGTTAGTTTGGCAGTGGGGGTTAGAAAGTTTTTAATTCTATACAAGGATCCAAGTTTCTTATTTACAGTCTTTATGGTTTGACTGATATGCATATCAAATCTAAGCCTACTATCAATAGTGACTCCTAATAGTCTAGTGTTGGTAATAGGCTCAATCATGGTACCATTAATAGATTGAACAAGGAAGGGACTATTATTGGATTGGGGTGTAAGTTGGACTGATGGACTAACTGAGGTGGGAAAAAATACTAGTAACTTGGTTTTTTTTGGATTTAGAATGAGTTTCCGTTCCGAGAGCCACTTTTCAACTATAGTAAAACAGTTTTGGGTTGTTACTTGTAGGTCAGGGAGGGAGATATCCGAGCAAATCAATGTGGAGTCATCTGCATATTGGATGCAGGTGGCCTTAGGGATGACTGAGTAAAGGTCATTTATGAATACAGAGAAGAGAAGAGGACCAAGTATGGAGCCTTGGGGGACCCCTATGGTATTCGGCAACAGTTGAGAGAGCTTATTTTCCCATCGTACTGTTGTCTTCCAGAGAGGTAAGCTTTGAACCAGTTAAGGGCCGGATAATCAAGGTATAAGGTTTCAAGAGTGTGGAGCAGTAGTTGGTGATTGACCATGTCAAAGGCTTTTGACAAGTCAAGGAAGAGGGCTGAGGAAATTTTTTTGTTATTGCGGTTTTTATTGATTGAGTCGGTAAAAGAGAGGAGGGCGGTGGTCGTACTATGGTGGGGTCTGAAACCATGCTGAGATTTGGACAGTAGATTATTTAGGGTGAGATGGTTAAGGAGTTGTTTATGAACACATCTTTCCAAGATTTTGGCTATTGGCGACAGTATTGCTATAGGTCTATAGTTTGATGGGTCAGTAGAGGAGCCACCCTTATGAAGTGGGATGACATGGGCTACTTTCCAAATGGAGGGGATAGTGGCCTCAGTTATAGTTCGGTTAATTAGAATTGAGATGGGATATGCTATGACATCTGCTGCTATTTGTAGGTATTCAGCTGGGAGTCGGTCCGACAGGGTGGTTGGTTTAAGTTTCTTCAGTAGTGATCTAATATAGGAGGTGGAAGCTGGCTGGAGAGTAAAGAAGGGTAGAGATTCATCATTAACCTTAGTTGGGGGGGAGGAAGGATGGGGAAGTTGATTAGCCAGGGTCTGAATGGTCTCAGTGAAAAAGGAGTTAAAAGTATTGGCGACCTCTTCTGGGTTTTTTCCAGTAAGTGTTTCTGGGGTGGGAGTAGACGCTTTCCCTGAGTGGAGGAGGTTGTTTAAGCCTGCCCAAAACTTCTTTGGATTGTTCTGGTGCTTATCTTGGAGGTGACAGAAATAGTTCTTTTTATCTAGGGTGGAGTCTTTTTTTGTTGCATTTCTAAGTTGCTGGAATTTAATGCGATCTTGAGGTGCCTTAGTAGTTCGCCATTTGTCCCAGGCCTGATCTCTAAGTTTGATTTTGGATTTGGTTTCACTAGTTAGCCATGGTGCTATCCGAGTCTTGATGGATCGTCTGTTAGGTGCGTGGGAGTCAAGAATGTTGAGGAATGTGTCAGTAAAAATGTCACACTCTCATCAAGGGCAGGGTTTTAGCTTGGACCAGTTACAGGATCTAAGTTCAGTTAGGAATAGTGCTGGAACAAATTTCTTCTTATTTCTGACAAGTCTATATAAAGGGGGGTTTATGCTGGTGAATTTGTTTTTTATTATGTAGGTGACATGGTGGTCACTCAGATCATTCGGGAGGGTCCCAGTAGTATATTTGTGTGCTTCTTTATTAGTAAGAATCCAATCAATTATACTTTCTTTTTGGAGAGCAGTTCCTATTCTTGTAGGGGAGACAATATTTTGGGAGAAGCCATGTAGATTAATGGACATGGGGTTGGTCTGTGCGGAGCATTGGGCCCAGTCAATATTAACATCCCCTAGTACAATGGTCTCCTGAGGGTAATTTGAGGCTATCCAATTTAATATTATCTCCATAGTTTCTAAATTATTCCCTGGCTGAATGTAAACTACAATAAGATTAATACTTTTTTGGTTATTTAAGCATATTTTTAGGGCAATTAACTCTGCTTTAGCTACCTTAGGTGGTTGGATAGGATTCAGGATGATGTTAACGGTACTTTTATACATGACAGCTATGCCCCCACCCCTTTTTTTTCCCCGATCTATCCTGAGAATATTATACCCAGGTGGGAGGATCTCTTCATCCTTTGCGATTGGTTTGAGCCAAGTTTCTGTTAGACACATAATGTCGGGGAGATGAATGGCTAACAAGGCATGAAGATTATGAACCTTGTTGTTGAGGCTTCTAAGATTAAGATGGAAGATAAGGAGGGAGCTAACTGATCTTTGGGCTAATATTGAAGAGACTGAGTCAGGATGAGTGGATGGGCCTGGGTTCGGATGTATATCACCCTCTTTGGTGATACATTTCTTCAAATGGTATAGGAGTCTTTGGAGCTTATATAGTACCTTTAGTCCATGTTTAGATGTTGTTGCCTTTGTGTATGGTTGGGTAGGATGTAGGCTTTTTTTGCTTAGGGTATCTATGTAGTAAACAGAAGAGGTCTCTTTCGAGAGATGATGTAGGAGATTACAGGTTTGGTCCTTTGGGTAGTGGGATCCCTTGAGTTTTTGGTCTTCGTACCTCGACAAGTAGTAAAGAGTGATTAAAAGAGGCAATAGAAATGGAATAACAAGATTCACTACTTTACCCATTTTGTAGTGTAGGATTAATCTAACAGGGTGCTTAGAACCTGGAAGTGGTAGTGCAATAGAGGCTGTTGGATGGAGTTGTGGGAGGAGATAGGTTAGATGATTGGGTGTGGGCGATTGGCTTAGAGCTAAGAGGGGTGTGGTTTTTAGTCAAATAAAAGTAGAGATAGTGGGGGCGGGTGGGATAAGGGGGCAGGGAGGGGAGCGAAGCGAAGCCCGAGCGAAGCGAGGGCGAAGCGGAGCGGGGATACACCAACTAAGAGCTTTCAGGGTCTTAGAGATCCTATGCTGTAGGTGAGCGTTAAAGACCACTTTACCTAATTCTATAGCCTGATTTTAAGTAAAAGGCAAGGATTCAGTTTGGGTGGGATAGTACTATTTGCTCTGTTTAAGTACTGTTATGCTGCCTGCCCAGGAGCGTTTACCAGAGGTATAAATCCAAACAAAAAAACAGGGTATAGTTATTACCCTTTCTTCTTTGGGATGTTAATTAATAGGGCTGAGAACCGGAACCAGCATGTGCGTTCGCACCGCAAAGGGATTCCTCCTGTTTCAGTATCTAGCACTATGCGGCCACTCGCATCTATGTGTAAGGGGCAGGCACCTCGAGGCAGGAGCAGGAGAAGGCGACTGGGCAGGAGACACAGCAGTACTGTTTGTTGTTTGATATTGGCAATATCCTTGGGAGCAGTATATTTAATACCATCCTGTTGTAACTCAGAGCAGATCTGAGCATTGCCATTTAGATTCCTGACATAGCTATGGAACAGCTTGAATTGTCTTTGGCATCTTTGGCTATATTATGTTCGTAACTAGCTTTGGTGGATGTTATGAGGGATCTCAGCTTCTTGCTGTGGCTGGTAAGGGAGTATTTTGCACCCTGGAAATTCTCCCGTTTCTATAACACTTTCCTCCTTTTATTGTACAGTATGTTTATGGCAGGGAGCCACCACATTGGATTTCTTTTCTTGGTGGGGATCGTCTTTATTCTATATTGGATGGCACAATTCATGCATGAGTGGATGGGCTCATACAGTGCCTTCATGAAGGAGTCAGCAGTCATCCTTTCAGTTTCCATCTGCATGGGTGTCATGATGTTAGTCACATCTGACATGTGTAGCATGATGTTGGCTTTGGAGATGTGTGTTACAGAGGTTTCCTTACTGGGGTGTGGGGGAGGGATGTTGATGTTGAGGGTAATTAGCTCATGGGCAGACCTGACCACTGATAGGGTGCACATAGGTGTGGAGAGTTGATTACCCATGTTGGCAATGACCAGGTCTAGGATATTTGAGCCCCTGGTGGGACTATGGGTTACTTGATCTAGGGCATTGGGAATTATGACTTCCAAGATCCGTTGGGCACATGTGTTGGTACACAAATATTTTCCCAGTTAATGGCAGGGTAGTGTAAGTCACCCAGTATTAGGGTGTTTGTATCATAATATTTCCCAGTATGTTTCAAAAGCTGTAGTGGGAATCATGGGGAATGGTGGGGGATCTGTAGCAAGCTATACAATTTGGATTACAGTCTGACCTTGTGTTCGTTGCACCAGGGGTATTTCAGACACATTCTGTTGGGCAAGTAGCCTGGCGGTGTGAATATCCTTGGTGATTATGGACACTTCTTCACCTTTATCATTTTGGTCCTGGTTTGGTGGCCGACAGATGTGGTGAGAGATGTACCTGGTATTGCAGGGATGCTCTCTGGAGGCAACATGATTTGCCCTTCACAAACCCAACCTGGTTGGGGTCCAGTGTTTGCAGGTTGCCAGTGTCTTTGTTTTAATTTCCATGATAATACATTCCATGGTCTTGCAGATTAGGCATGTCATACTGCTGGGGCTGTAGTTCCCAGGATTCAAGGTGGATCCCCCCTTGTGGACTGGGATAACTGTAGCTGTGTGGTGAGAGCTGTACTTGGTATTGCAGGGGTGCTCTCTGGAGCCTTGGATCAGGTCTCTGTTACTGCACAGATATCGATGTTCTCCATTTTTAGGTGTGCCTAGTGACTGTGAATGGCCACAAAAACATTGATCCATACACACACACACACACACACACACACACACACACACACACACACACACACACACACACACAGTTGCCATGTCTGGGAATAGAACTCCTACCTAACTAATATATCACCTTACAGCATTTCAGTTATAGCATGTGCCATGGTGCTTACTGGGATACTCCCTCCCCAAAGGTATATTTCAAAGTGAATGACATCAGCAGGCTTGCCAAAGTAGGGCAATGGAAGTTGTAGTGACTGTGAATTGCCTCAAAAGCATTGGTCCCTACATAGATAAACACACACACACACACACAAAGTTCTACAGTTGTCATGTCTGGGAATAGAACTCCTACCTAACTAGTACATCATACTACAGCATTACGTAGTTATAGGATGCATCTCAGTGATTACTGGGCTAATTCTTTCCCAAAGGGGTATTTCAAAGTGAATGATATCAGCAGCCCTGCCAAAGTAGGGCATTTGAAATTGTAGTGAGTGTGAATGGCCTCAAAAGCATTGATCCCTACACAGGCAGACAAACACATACACACAATTGCCATGTCTGAGATTAGAACTCCTACCTAACTAGTACATCACACTATAGCATTACACAGTTACAGCACGCTCCATGGAGCTTATAGGGCTACTCTTTCCCCAAAGGTGTATTTCAAGGTGATGACATCAGCAGGCTTGCCAAAGTAGGGCAATGAGGAGTGCAGTGTGTGTGCATGGGCCATAACCGATTCATCTAGTAGCAGACACACAACACTCAGGCACACAAATGTTTATATTCCATAGGTAGATGACTGCTGTCTTGTACAGTCATGTTACACAGCACAAACACCACAGACACTATAGTGCTGAGGGATACCAGAGGCAAATGTCTACAGTGCTTGACATTTGCACATCATGTGGTTTTAGCCAATTGGATGTGTGCGGTGGGACAGGCCTCATGATGGGAGGCTCTTTGTCACTGTCTGTCACTCTCTTCCACACATCTATGCATGTGTAATTTTGGCCTATTATAGTGTGTTGTCCTTGGATATATGTATGTATTCCTATCCAATGTTTGAGCAAAGCATGACTGGTGTGAAATGAGGAGTGTGTGCACAAACATCTGTGGCTGTCAGATATGTATAGTCCACTGTTGTTGCCAGATATGGGCTTCATTTCTGTAAGTGTGGGAGCATGCCCAGTATGACCTTCTGTATTGAATGTGTGAATCCATTTCAGGTAGGTTGTACTCTAGTGCAGGCTTTTGTGTTCTACACCTACAGCTAGAAACCTGTTTCTGCAGGATATCTGTGGATCAGTTGACAATATGGGGTCAAAATGGACAAAGGATAGTGGTTTACTGTAGGTAATTGTGTCTGTGCTGCTTCTGATACATGGTCTTGGTGTTAGCAGAGATATTCAGACATATGTACTGTTTTACACTGTGATTTGTATGTCATCAAGTACTGTCAGGTATACATATTTGCTTGCAGTAATGTCCTGGGGAACACAGGGTGAATGCAGCTGTCTCCAGTATTGTGGTCTGCAGCTTACATATTCTTGCACAATCATGCCATTCTGGAGGGGAAGCTGCAGACACTTACTGCTGGGTCTGTGTAAATGGTTCAGCACCTTGGTACAGTGGTGGCTGAGGATCCTATGCTTGTACATCCATTGACATGACAGTATGGCCATATCCTGCTGTGGCCATACCTCACAGCTGTACAGATTCACACAGGTTACCCAGAGGCAGGGGTCATACTTCTGGACATTACCCCATTCATATTGTGGTTTATGGCCAGGCTTGTAGCCACCCATTCCTGTGTTTCCAGGCAGGGATAGTATGTGCACATGTCTGAGTGTCAGATTTCAAGCACTCCATGCCGCCCATGCTCCTACCCCCCTATTATTCTATCCTCTTCCAAACATTATGCAAATGTTATCTGATAAGTTCCCTATAGTTATCACCTCATCCCAGCAGTAATTCGGTGTTGGTCCACAGTTCATGCAATAGGACATGGTGGACATGTTACTGGGATTTTTCCACATGGCCTTGCATTTGGATTCTGTGGACTGTATGTTGTTATTTGGGAGTCCATGGCATAACATACATTGGCAGTACAGGTGAAACACAGGTCTTAAGCAAAGGACCGTAGGCCATTTGGTAGTGATGCAGGCCAGTTGTAGCAGGCCATTGCATTATGTCACTTCTACAGTCCCAGACTGCAAGACACTATATTCCCCTGGGGTGACAAGGTAGGTGTGCAAGGTGTTAATTCTAATACTTTCTGTCATTATTGATCTAGTGGTGTGGATGCTGGCAGGGTGCTGCTTACAGCTGGGGACACACTTGCATGGGACACCTGTTCATCTGTTCTTCATGCTGCAGTCTTTGGCTATTGCCATACAGAGGTGGGGGTCATATTGTACTCATTCCCAACAGCAAGGATGAGACCAGAGAGTTAACTGTGGGTGATGGTGGGGTGAGCTGGGTGCATGTGTGCTATTGACACTACTTGCATCTGACTCACAGATACGCATGGGGCATTCCACTTATGCTGGCTTGTGCAGGGACATCAGCTGTTTCTCAATACTTCATACCTGTGACCTTTGTGGTCTGCCAGTGTTTGACCAGACAACATTGGTATTCCCTACTACAAGCCCAACTAATGTGCTGCTAACTTGTATGTACAACTCCAAAGGTGTGTCCATTTGACAGTAACATATTATACATTGCCTATCTGGGGTACTTCCCCCTGTGCACTGTTTGTATGTCTGGGCCCACATTTATGCCATGTCCATCTTTCAGATGGTGGCACATATTACTTCCAAACATTTACTATGGCTTACTGCTGGAATGTGTTTTGCTGGGACGCATTGTTTTTAGCACTGCAGTTGTGAGAACTTGACCCTGTCATCCGCAGTACTGGCCAATGGCCACCAGGACAAACCTCACCATGCCTACATACTGACCCCACTCACACAATATGCAACACACACCAACCTAACACATGCAGCCCTGCATATTGTACACATGCTACAATCTATCTTGCTACTTTGGCCAGCTCAGGTAATCTGTGCTCCACTGTTATTATACCTACACATACATGTTACTACATTTCTACATAGGATTGGGGGGCACACCTGGCACTTGTACACATTTACTATGACTGTACTGGTACTTCAGGTACTCCATTTCATTCTGTATTCTGACCTATCATGCTGACTAAAGGCATATCAGTGTACTATAGGTCTTAGGTTTGATTGACCTACATTTCAGTTTCCGAGTTCTTACCCTTCAGAACTAACATCCCACTGCCTGACCTGTTGTAGTCTGTCTGAGTAGATCTGAAGGGGGGATGTTCTACATAGCCATCAATCAGAGGCCTTAGTACAGTCTTTGTTTGTGTTTGTCTATGCCTGTCCTGCTGGCTGAGACTGCTGTTGGGTATGTGAGCCTCCCTGACTGGCATGTGTGTGTCCTACGGACACACATGTGGCCCACCACATTTCCTCCAGTGAGTTTTGTTACCTTGTCTAGTACTGGCTACTATGGTGACACCAGTATTTGTTACATATCTCATGCTGCCACTATAGGTGTCTACTATCTGCTGGCATCCCATTCAGCCACCCAATTCCCTTGCATGCTCACATCCATACTATAGATACAAGTAACAAATCATACTACTCCATTCGGCAACTGATAGGGAGAGTGACTTACCTTGCGACTGTGCCAGTATTGAGGGTGGTGCTGGAGGGCTGACTATGGTGGATGCACATAGTACACTCCCTATACATGGTTAAGTACAAGTAGTGTCATGTTTGTCATCCCTTTTACTGTATGAGCGAGTCAGAGAGAGGTGTCATTCCCTGGGTTCCTACCGTGTCAGTGTATGTGCTATGCGTTGGCTCTTTGCCACAGTCTGGGCACACTGGGCACTCCTCCTTCTGCCTACTGGGGCAGGCTCAGGTTGTTCCACCTCCGAGTCACTCTGTGCCTGTGCAGGGCTTATCAATGATAGGGGGCTGTGTGGCCCTACCCTGTGCTGTTCCTGCTGCAGCTGTTTCCATCGGATCATATTGTGTAGCATGGCACATACAATGACAATTTGGGTACATGTAGCTGGTGAGTACTGCAAGGCTCCACCAGATGTGTCCAGGCACTGGAACTGTGACTTGAGCATCCCAAACACACACTCTATTATGATTCTCTTCTGTGCATGTGCCAGATTATGGAGTTCTTGTTCGGGTGTGTGTGCATTTCTGATGGGTGTCATCAGCCACAGCTCCAGATCATAACCAGCATCCCCCACTAGATGGGTGTAAGGGATGTCCCCATTGGCAAATCTCTGGTACAGCTGTGTCATATGCCAGATGTGGGAGTCATGATAGCTTCCAGGTCAGCCAGCACACACATTCATTATAATGCCCTGGGCATCGCACATGACCTGGCTGTTGGTGGAGGAGAAGCCCTTGCGGGTGATGTAGACCCTACCCTGCTCACCAGGTGGTAATTTGATGCATATGTGCATGCAGTCTATAGCACCCTCTACCTCAGGGTATTCTATTTGGTGGAAGAGATGCATATTGCTGATCAATACCTCACGGCTGTTGTGGAAATATATATGCTCACCGGCATGTGCTGACATGGCATCCAGAAACTGGTGGAGTACCCTGGATGCTCATGCCTGTGGGATCCCCATGATATCCCCATTTGGCCTTTGGAAGGTACCTGTGGCTAGTATTCTTACACCTACACATACCTTGGTATCCACTGGGATGGGTTCCCCTCTGTTGGTTCTGTGTGTGAGGTGTGGCCCGCACAGCTCAACAATTTGCTGTAGGAGGTCCCTGTCCACCCTATAGCTCTCCACTATCTCCAGCTCATGTAGCCCCTGGTAGGTTACCCTGGGTCTGTACAGTCTTTTCCTTTTCCTCACTGTGGGTTGGTCATCAGCATTCTCATCCTCACCACCCTCAGCCTCCTCCACATGTTGATTTATGATTGCTGCTGCAGCCCATATAATTTTGTTGCTTTTGTTTGGTAAAATTTCCCCACTTGTGTACACCAGTGGTGTAGAGTTTGTGGGAAAAACCAGAGGGAAAGGTGTTTGCATAGTTTATAGTGGTGTGCTGGGATGGACTGCTGCCTGTGTAATTGGCTGATTATGATACATTTCACCTGCCAGCTATGCTAGCTCTCCTTGATTAACTTCCTACTGCTGTTTTCCCTTCCCATTGCCTTTCTGTTTATGCCCAGGGGCACGCCATGCAAACACAGTGCTCAGATGTGCACAGAGCTGCTATTTCCTAGTTTACTTTTCTTTTTTTTCCTTTAAAACACAGTGCACGGCATGCACAGCCACTTAGGCAATGTAAAGTGTGCCTGGCAGCTTCAGACACACCCCCTTGTTTAGCTCTGCTAAGCTAAGGGCAAACCCAAGCCACAGGGCACCAATAAGCTTACAGTATGCCTGACACACCCCTCTATGATGTCAGCTAGCTCTTAGGCTTGCACCATGGTCTTCCTGCACCAACACGGTTGGGTGCAGGCTAGCCATGAGGGGGATCTGGGATTCAGTATCATTTGCCTCATTTGCATAGGATTGCCTGCTAATGCCTAGTTACAAGTCTGAAACTGAGCAACCACTATTCACTGGCCATGTTGTCTTCTGCCTGCCATTGAGTATAATGGCAAAATTGTGATTTTGGATAGAATGCTTATTTGAAGTTTTTTTTTTTATTTTCGGCCCGATCCCATTTGCTCATGGCTTCCATACGCTTAAACAGCCGAAATCCGCTAAAAAAAATCAAAGTTATTTATTTATTTTTTGCAACTGCTTTCCATGCCAGTGGCCATATATTTGGCCATTGGCATGCTTTCCACATTATATACACCCTTTATTTGGAGCTGTCATGACTCCGTTTTGTAGTTTGCAGAAATGTACTCGGTTACTAACCGATTACATTTCTTCAGCCTGCACTAGTCCTGCACGGCTGGCTGCCAGCTTCTTGGATCACAGATTCACATCATTTGCATGGTTTTCACCTGCAAATGGGGTAATTTGCATACAGGAGCTGTGTCCATGCAGGAATAGTGCAGGAGCGCTCGTGCACATCCCAGGAGCTTATCCTTGGATCGCACGGTGACCATATTGCCTCCAGCAGCTCCTGCACTATTCCTGAATGCCGTGCAGAGCTTGCTAAATCCTGGGGAGTGTGTTCCTTATTTGTCTTTTATTCAGGGATTTTTTTTCTGGACATAATCTATATGTAAGGGTATGACTCTGAAATAAACCGTGATTATAAATAAAGCACTAAATCAACAGTCCATATAATAAATTTAGCACTTACTTAGTTTCTTTACCATTGTTGAGAATGTATTTTTATGATAATGGTCAGCCCTTATACAATGTTTTCAGAATTCTTGTTGCAGATTTCGCACAAAGAAAAACAAAAGCAAAAGGGCAGTTAATGGTCTGATCACTGAAATACTATAGAGTTGTCGCACACTGTTCTGTGTCATCGTTATTTACTGGAAATATGGTGCTCAAAACAGACTTTTCAACCAACTGCAGTAAGTTTGAATGAAAGTCTGACATACCAAGATAGTTACTGAATAATAATGAGTCTGTTTATAAGAGCTCTGCTTCCTTTTTAAATTCATTGTATCTCACTGAGTGCAGGACATACAGTATACAATGTGAAGAAAATGGTGTAATGGATATAAACAGTAATCTACCAGTATGTCTCCTTAGCTAGCAATTTATACTTCATAGCTGTTTCATCACCACCGACAAGCACACACACATGGACACATGAACGCGCACACACTTCCATATTTCATATTATACTAATATATATATATATATATATATATATATATATATATATATATATATATATATATATATATATATGTGTGTATTCTATGCATTTTTTCATATCTTGTCTGAGCAGGGAAATATTTGGTAGTTGATTCTTTCTGTCTTAGCTCAGTGAAAAACAGCCAGCATACTTAGGTGACATTTATTCCCTGAATGGAGGACTTGTGTTTATTATCTCCGAAGGTTAAATGTTTCTGTTTGACTGGGCTGCCCATGACCCTTAACCTCAGATGTCAAGAGCACTTAGTTACGTGGTTCCCAGTTTACCACTAAAACCTGTTATCTTCAGATCTTATAGGAACATTCTTCCTGCTGTAACTCCTGTTGACAAGTGTTTGAAGAGCTGATATTTCAAACTGCCCATAAAGTCCTGTAAATAATGACTATGACATAGGCAAAATCCATATCCAATCTAATCCTCCATCTTGAAACGACTTCTCAGCAATGTTGTCAGGATTATTTGTCTGCACAGACATATGTGGGTAGAAGAGATGATGGTTTAGCTTTAAGGCAGGCAACATTTGAGCAAATTAATTCTAATAAAATTATTATACTCTGTAGCACAGCACCCATTATTCAATATTGCTGATATTGAGAAATCTGATTCCCAGAACAAGAACACGCAAATAACATATTTACTATTGATCATGTAGGCTAAATATGCTGACTTCTTACAGGGCTAATAAGATTCCTCCTGACCTTGTAGCAATCTTGCAGACACAAACATCTACATTTTTGATTGTGTGATAACATATAACATTATACAGATTCTAAGTTAGGTGTTCCTTTCATGACTGGATTAATATAGTTTTGCACCCTTTACTGCACTCTAAGAAATGTAATACATGAAAACAGGGCCACAGAGGAAATAGGTTTCACTTCTGGCAGCTCATTTGATTTCTTACACCTGCTTTATTTGCCTTTCCAAGCCACGAATCACTTCCAACTCATTAAGTGACCCGGAAGCAGAGCACAGACTGCCAGTGCTAAAAGTTGTTGATTAGCATCATATTGCATTTCTGGGTTTGATTCTATCACACTTCACTTATTACTTGACCCAAATCAACCCCCGGATTTACTATTCTGCCATGCAGGACTAGCTTACTCCTGCATGAAGGCGGCTGTTTAGGAGCAGGACGGCAGTGCGCCTTGCATAGTAATGAGGTGCACTGCCTGAGCTCCTAGGCTTACACGGAACATGTAAGAGTGCAGGGGAGGGGCATATCTGAGAGCAGAGCTCCCAGAATATACATGCCCCTGCAATGAAGAACAGCAGAAAGGGGAATGAAATGAGTGGTACCGCTCATAAGTTACCGCATATCCCCACCAACAGTCCCCCTTGTGTACAACAGTAACAGTATATATAAATAACATGAAGAAACCCTTTTATATTTTTTAAAAATCCGATTAAAGCTAACCGTAGGTGCGCAGGTGTGCCCATGGCTTAGCTACGGGTAATGCAGCTTAAATGGCTAAAGAGGATAACAAAGAAGATATATGCATACGAAGTAGCATAGCAATAGTGTAGTGAGCAGAGGATTCGCCTTACGAGCTGGTATTACCAGTTCGCGTCCCACTGCAGCACATTCCATTTTCCATGGCAAAGCACGTTATGATCAATATTTATGTTGCAACACCCACTAAATATATTTTTATGAACTGGAGTACTACAGTAAATGCACGTGAGGTGTCAGTGTCATAATGAATAAGGCACAAGTAAGCAGGTTTAAGCACAAATAAGCAGTAGTAAGCATATTTAAGCACTAGTAAGTGGGCTTAAACTCATTTGTGCAGTGGTAAGCAATGCCTACACTGGCTAAGCAATTCTAAAGCTAACTCTCTGTAAGCAGATGTAATGGCAGGTTAGCAGTGCTTACCATCGCGCAAACCTGCTTAAAACTGCCTTAATCACTCTCTATCCAATGGCCTTTGTTCTGCCCATCAACAGAATAAACAACCATGCAGTTCTCGAACCCAGGACCCTATACACCATAGTCACAGTAGTTAACCACCAAGCCATCACAGAAGTACAGAAGTATGAGGTATCAGCAAACAAGTCCTCACCATAGTAAAAACAAACTGAATCTGTGAAAGGAATCAGTATACAGTCATATGTTCCATAACCCACTAAATAACATAAATATATGAACAGGAATACAGCAGTAAGCCCAGAAGAGAGGTATAATTGTAATAGAGTGTTGAAGTCCCCAATAAAACACAAGGACCCCATAGAGTGTATGTACACATTAATTTTGGATTCCAGGCAGATATATAAGATGCAATAAATAAGAAATCAATGCAAAAAAGGAAATATAATGCAAAGTCTAATGTAAGCAACGCTAAGCATTGCACAGGACAGCTTAGGAGGTGTAAGTGATGTGTAGACCAGCTAACTCATTGTGCCCAGTGGTATACCCATTTAAACAATGCCAACCTTAGGTAAGCAGGATTGGCCATAGCTTAGCTTTTTCAAAACTGGCTAATCATGGAAAGTGTGGGAAATCTGCCCTACTTAACCCCAAGAGGCGGGAATACATCTCATAACTGGTTGTAGCTTCCCCTTACAGGCAGTAAGGGGAGAAGGAGTGTGCTTTTGGGTGCAGCATGGGTGCATCCAGGAGTCCAAGATCATGATGTACACCTAGTTAAAGACCATGCCCAGATACTGCTACAGGGCTAGTACCAGGGCTCCCAATATAAGGCGGAGGCCTGGGGCCATCTCACCCATGACCTCATCAGTGCCACTGGCATACCCCAAACTGGTGATCAGGTCATGTACCACTATGCCGACCTGAAGCGGCATAAGGGGGACCTCTTGGAGGAGTGACTCCAAGAGGCTAGAGCGGGAGGGCATGTCCCAGTCATGTGCAAGTATTACCCTAGTATGTGTGTAATAATTGCCAGCTCAGGTATATCATGGATAGGTATGGCTAAATATCCCTGTCATGTCCCCCACTGCTGCCATGGAGCGGGCTGCAATTCAGAAGGCCCACATCAGTTGCCTGGCAATGTTGCGATGTGAGGCAGGTCAGTAATACTCATGCAATTACTGTCATAGGAAATAAAACTAAAAGTAGCAGTCAATTCATTGCCAGTATAAGACCTGTATTTTTCAAGGCAAGTACTGCATGCACTAGTGAATATGGCAGGGAGAGTCTCATATTGTTTGTATATCAATAAAAGTGCAATAGCCTGCCATAACAGGTCTAACTGCTGGACTGCATGTGTATATTCTGGTATCATGTGGTAATGTAGAATTGCAGTCATGTAATAGTACTGTTGTATTAAGCACTGTTACCCACACCGTGCACCATAAATTGAATGCATAGAAATGCCTGTATATGACAGGTGTAATCCCCAGAGGCCGTTTAGTACAACTGAGAGACACATAGACAGTAAACAGGGGAAATGCAGACAACAAAAACCGAATAGCACATGCAACTGGGGTGTGAATTGTTGTTTATTTTAGCACACACAGCCAAGGTTCGAATCTTGCCAGTGGTAGTAGACTGCATACAGAATCATTCCCCACAACTGTACAGATATGTCCAGAATGTATATTAAAGTGGCCCATATCTGTTGCCTACCAACCTTTCCCCCTGGGAAATCAGTGGAATGTTTCCAGATGTATAGGCAGCAAACAGGAAATACAACTGAATGACACACATCTATGAGAACAAAGCTGGCACACAAGCAACTCCCCAACACCTTATGTGACTAAGAAGCCATGTATGTCCCATTTACACCCTGACTTGTCAAGCTGTGATCAGAGTGTGTACAGTAACAGAGTGAGATGTATGTGCATAATATTAATGTGGAATCTGGTACTGTGTGTGGGAACATTCAGGTAGTGATAATAAACATTCCTCCCACAGGTTTGTCAGATACCAACACTGTGCCCAGAAATACAAGAATGATATGCAGTTGTTCTGAATAATGAGGTATTACACATCACTGTCACCCACAGTGTCCTACAACATATAGCTGTCTAGGAAATCTGTATAAGAGTCTTGTAATACAAGGTCAGAATGCAAAAGCACAGGGGATTAATAAAGACAGAAAGCAGACAGGAGATATACAGCAATAACTATATCGCAGACACAACTGTGATGGACAGTGCTTAAGTTGCAGCAGACACAGCCATGGTCTGAATCCTGGGAATGGACTAAGGCTGCATACAGGATCATACCCCACAACTGTACAGATGAGGCCAGAATGTCCAGTATACGGGCCCATATCTGCTGCCTGTCCCACTGTCCCTCTGGTACGTCTATGGGATGATCCCAGATACTTAGCCAGCAAACAGGGAATGCAAGTGATTGTCGAACATCTATGAGAACACACCTGTCACTGTAGCAACCCCCGAAACTGTTAGAAGAGTAGTATTTCAAGCACGTCCTATCTACACTCCCATGTTGTCAAGCTGTGACCAAAGTGTGTACAGTAACAGAGTGAGATGTATGTGCATAATACTAATGTGTAATCTGGAACTTTGTGTGGCAACAGTCAGGTAGTGCTAACAAACATTGCTCCCACAAGTACGTTGGATACGAACACTGTGCTGAGAAATACAGACCTTTATAACCTGTACTGGTAGTGTTCACTGTATAGTTTCTCTGAATAATAAAGTATCACTGGTCACTGTCACCCACACTGTGCTACATAATATAACTGTGTAGGAAAGCAAGTATATGTGTGTGTCAGGTCACTAAAGGTGGAAGAGGGCAATATTCCAGATATGTCCCAGCACACCAGCATGTGGTCAACACATGGCCAGAGTCTGTGCATGTCTTGGATAGCTATGTGCAAAACATCAACCCAGAATCCGAGAGTATGTGTAGAAACAGGTAGTGTTAACAAATATTCCCTCTACAAGTATACCAGGCAAGAGGTGTATACTGCAGGTAAAACGGTTCATGTGTAATGATGATGACAGCCATATCACTGTCCACACTAAGGCTATAGGGTAGTGTAGTAAGACTTGTAAGGTATAGATAACACTGACTAGGAAAGTAATGTGGACTACAGGAATATACTAGTTGTTAATTGACATCTATCTCTCCCCCTCACCATATCTACAACAAAAATCAACATACCCACCCCAACTGGTATGTAATGACTCTGATAATGTCCAGTCGTTTGATAAATACTTTAATGGTTCCCATGCATGTGCTATATTGAATTATTCCAACACTGGTGGCATGGTGACATCAACGTACCTGCATGCTGTTCTTATTACCATTCTGGTCCATTTATGCATGTGTTCTGTTTGCTATGCAACTGTACCATATCTGGTGTCTGGGTTAATGGGAATATCTATGCATGCTGTTAT
>NC_056733.1:380629620-380677120 GCF_019279795.1 Protopterus annectens
ACACCCCCCTCCTGTGTGTTGGCCTGGTTCCACAGTGTATGTTGTTAGAGGTAAACCCCAGTCCATCTGAGATGCTGTTTTTCAGACAACAAGTTGAGCTCCTGCTCACAGTGAATGAAAGGCCCAACACCAACATGATGTTCCTAGATACTGGTGTGTGTTTCCATGCAATTGGCTATGGGTATGTTACCACAGCTGTTCCACATGCAATTAGCTAGAGAAGGGCTGCAATTTGTGCAGAGACCATCAACTGATCCTGAGTATCACTTAAAATACACATGCCACTGCCCAAGCAAAGCAGATGTAAGTCTCCACATCCACCAGAGAGGGAGTAAGAGAGGCAGACACAGGCACAGAAAAGCTAGGGAGGGGTGGGAGAGTAAAACTTATGTATGTTTGTGTCACAGACCTACCAGAACAGTGAATCAGACCCCCCCATAACTATGTAGTGCTATCACATGTCCATGCAGTTATTGGATGTGCCACATAGGTTAGCTGTGGGGGAGCCCCCAGAATGTATATGTGATGGTGAGTGACATCTTCAACAGGGATATGGTAGCTATGTGGTAGGTGTTGTACACATGCCGGCCCGCATGAACAGGTGTCAGCATCAACACACCCACACTCTCACAGGGATGCACGCACATTGCCACACTTGGCAGGGCCAGGAATACAACTCATCACTATTGGGATTGCAACAACACTGTACTGTGCAGGTATCACATGCACCACAGGGGTCATACGGAGGTTATATGTGCAAAGGGTATGTGGAGGTATCTGACATCAGACAGCATGTTTCAGTATGACAATGGGGGTGTGTAGTGAGTTTGAATTTGGTCATACTCATCATATACCACACACACAGACATGGGTGCCAGTATTGACATGCATGTGTGCACTGCTTCACAGGTGTGTTGTGGTTGACGGTGCCAGATGGCTATGCAAGGCTAGGTGATGGGTATACCTTGGCATCAGGCCACATGACAATGGTCTGCATTGTGGCTCAGGGGTATAGTCGTTGGAGATGCCCACACAGTTGGGTATTGTATTCACCATCCAGTCACCTGGGTGACTATTGCATGTGGCCAACGCTGTGCATTGCTTGCCCTGTATATGTTCCTTCATCCATGATATGGACAGTATCTGGGATGTGCACACCTCCCACATGCATGTACAGTGACATGTGGAACTGTACTGGGGTGTCTGGCCCATGTTGTGTACACAGATCATTATCATCGAATGTGCCAGTCCTGGCCTCATGTGGCGGGAACTGTTCATGGACAGCAGGTTGGCTCTGCACGTACATTGATAGCATGATACTGGTATTCCCTGATGTCAATGGCATCTGTCCATACAGGGCTTGTGTTTCAGGCATGATATGTCCTTTGTAGGTCAGATTTTATGGCACCACAGGTGTTGCAGGTGTCCAGTGGGGAACATGCGAGAGGTATACTGTCGGCATGTACATGCATATTGGACTGATGGACAGGGTGCCATGCCTTATGTAGCCCACTACAATCACACAATGATTACTATCAGTGGGCAATATGCACAGTACTACCAACATATCAGCTGTTGCCTAGGCAAGTGTGTGTGTGTGTGTGTGTGTGTGTGTGTGTGTGTGTGTGTGTGTGTGTGTGTGTATGAGACATGGGTTGAGAGTGTACCCTGGGTAATACAAGGGTTGCTAAAATTGTTCATCTGGCATTGATGTCACATTTAGGGGTATGGATTTGCACAACAGCCTCTGGGCTATTTCATATCTGTTATCCCTGTATGGTGGACATTGTGATATATACTTGCTCACCATATAAGAAGTTAGCAAAACCTACTCCAAATTGAGTCCAGTTGTTACATACTCACACCCACTGCCACAGAGTATGTGAATGACACACACACCTGTTGTGTCTGGGATTAGAACTAATTAGTATATTACTCTATATCACTATGCTGTTATAGGACATGCCACGGAGATTACCGGAGTTCTCCTTCCCCAAAGGTATATTTCACAGTGAATAACATCAGCAGGATTGCCAAAGTAAGGCATTTGAATTGTAGGGAGTGTGACTAGCCTAAAATGCATTGCTCCATATACAAACATAGACACACATGCAAAACATCCACAACTGCCATGTGTGGGGAAAGAACCCCTACAAAAGGTCTATATCACAGTACAGCATGATGCTGTTATAGGATGCACCATAGATATTACTGGAGTGCCCTTTCTTCAAGGGTATATTTCACAGTGAATGACATCAGCAGGATTGCCAAAGTAGGGCATATGAATTGTAGTGAGTGTGACTAGCCTAAAATGCATTGCTTCCTACACAAACATAGACATGCACACAGAACATCCACAACTGTCATGTGTGGAGATAGAACCCCTAACAGAGGTCTATATCACACTACAGCATGATGCTGTTATAGGACATACCACAGAGATTATTGGAGTGCCCCTTATCCAAAGTTGTATTTCACAGTGAATGATATCAGCAGGATTGCCAAAGTAGGGCATTTGAACTGTAGTGAGTGTGAATAGCCTAAAATGCATTGCTGCCTACACACACACGTGTGCCAAGTCTGTGATTAGAACTTCTATCTAACTAATTTATCACACTAGAGCAGTACACAGTTATAGGATGCACTACGGAGATTACTGGGCTACAATCTTCCCAGAGGTGTATTTCTAGGTGGATGACATCATCAGCCTTGCCAAAGTAGAGCATTTGAATTGTAGGGAGTGTGGCTACCCTAAAAAGCATTGCTCTCTACACAGGCAGACACACAGACACTTGCCAAGTCTGGGATTAGAACTCCTACCTAACTAATGTATCACACTACAGCAGTACGCAATTATAAGACACGCTACAGAGATTACTGGGCTACAACCTTCCCAAAGGTGTATTTCTAGGTGGATGACATCAGCAGCCTTGCCAAAGTACAGCATTTTAATTGTAGGGAGTGTGACTATCCTAAAAAGCATAGCTCTCTACACAGACAGTGACACACCCACAGACACACACACACTTGCCCAGTCTGTGATTAGAACTCCTATCTAACTAATTTATCAATCTACAGCAATATACAGTTATAGGATGCACTATGGAGATTACTGTGCTACAACTTTCCCAAAGGTGTATTTCGCAGTGGATGACCTCAGCAGGCTTGTCATAGTAGGGCTATGGGGAGGGCAGTGTGTGGGCATGGGCCATAGACCATTGAACTAAGAGTTGACAAAACACATGTGGGCACACACAGGGTCATATTTCACAGGTACATATAGACAGCTGCTATTTGACTACTTCCTTGTACAGTCACGTTGCAATGCTAGCACGTGCACCACATAGTCTGTACTGCTGATGGATACCGGTGGCTAATATCTACAGTGAGTGACATCTGAATCTCATGTGGTTGTGGCCCTTTGACTGTGTGCTGGGTGGGACAGGTCTGGATGGCTCCTTGTCACAGTCACCCTCTTCCACACATCTATGTACTTCTACCTTTGGCTTATTATAGTGGTGTGTTGTCCTTAGATATATGTCTGTATTCCTATCCACTGTGTGTGCAAAGCATGTGTGGTACATACTGAGGAGTGTCTGCACTAACATCTGTGACTGTCAGATATGTCTGGTCCACTGGTGTTTGCAGACATGCCCTTTATGTGTTTAAGTGTGTGAGCATGTCCAGTATGACCTTTCAGTATGTTGTTGACTGACATTGTCTTCATTCCTCTAAGTGTGTGCGCATGCCCAGTATGCCCATCTGTATTGAATGTGTGGAATGAGTCAAGGCAGTTTATACTGCAGTGCTGACCTATGGGTTGTACACCTACAGGTAGCATACTGTTTCTGCAGTGTATCCATCGATCATTTGGCATTAACTGTTACTACAATTCTACATAAGATGGGGGGAACAAACCTGACTATTTCTTCATTTCTACACAGGATTGGGGGGGGCACACCTGACTGTTATTACATTACTATGTAGGATGGGGGAACACACCTGACACTTGTACACATTTGCTATGACTGTACTGGTATGTCAGGTACTCCATTTCATTCTGTATTCTTACCTATCATACTGACTAGAGGCATACCAGTGTACTACAGATCATAGCTTTGATTTACCTTCATATTAGTTTCTGACTTCCCACCCTTCAGAACTAATGAACCACTGCCTGACCTGCTGTAGTCTGTCTGTGTAGGCCTGGGGGGGGGGGTTACCCATAGGCATCATTCAGAGGCCATAGCACAACCTTTGTTTGGGTTTATTTACACCTGTCCTGGTGGCTGTGACTATTGTTGGGTATGTGAACCCCCCTGACTGGCATGTGTAAGTCACTTACCTTGTGGGTGTATCAGTACTGAGGGTGGTGCTGCAGGGTTGCCTATGTCGGATGCACATGGTAAACTCCCTACACATGATTGAGCACAGGTAGTGTAATGTTTGGCATCCCTTTTATTGTATGTGAGAGTCAGAGAGAGGTGTTATTCCCTGCGTCCCTCCTGTGTCACTATAAGTGCTATGCATTGCCTCTTTGCCAAGGCCAGGACACACTGGGCATGCCTCCTTCTGCCTACTGGGGCAGGCTCAGGTTGCTCCTCCTTTGAGTCACTCTGTGCCTGTGCAGGCCTTGGCAATGGTGGAGGGCTGTGTGGCCCTGCCCCGTGCTGTTCCTGCTGCAGCTGTTTCCACAGGATCATATTGTGTAGCATTTCATATATGAGGGCAATTTGGATACATGTAGCTGGTGAGTACTGCAAGGCTCCACCGGATGTTTCTAGGCACCAGAACCATGATTTGAGCATCCCAAACACATGCTCTACTATAATTCAGGTCTGTGCGTGTGCCTCATTATGGAGTTCTTGTTCGGGTGTGTGTGCATTTCTGATGGGTGCCATCAGCCATGGCTCCAGTGCGTATCCAGCATCCAAAACTAGGTGATCATCAGGGATGTCCCCATTGGCAAATCTTTTGTACAGCTCTGTCAGATGCCAGATGTGGGAATTGTGATAGCTTCCAGGGCAGCCAGCGCACACATTCATTATTATGCCCTGGGCATCACACACGACTTGGCAGTTGATGGAGGGGAAGCCCTTGCAGTTGATGTAGACCCTACTCCGCTTACCGGGTTGTGCTTTGATGCATATGTGCATGCAGTCTATAGCACCCACTACCTCAGAGTATTCTGCTATTTGGTGGAACAGTTGCATACTGCTGGCCAATGCATCACGGGTGTTGGGGAAATATAAGTGCTCACCGACATGTGCTGACATGGCATCCAGGAAATGGTGGAGTACCTTGGATGCTGATGCCTATGAGATCCCCATCATATCCCCAGTTGGCCTTTGGAAGGTACCTGTAGCTAATATTCTTAGGTCTACACATACCTTGGTATCCACTGGGATGGGTTCCCCTCTGTTAGTCCTGTGTGTGAGGCGTGGCCAGCACAGCTCGACAATTTGCCGTAGGAGGTCCCTGTCCATCATATAGTGCTCCACTATCTCCAGCTCATGTAGCCCCTGGTAGGTTACCCTGGGTCTGTACACTCTTCTCCATCTCCTCACTGTGGGTTTGTCAACAGCATTCACATTCTCACCACCCTCAGCCTCTTTCACAAGTTGTTTTATGATAGCTATTGCAATCCCTATCATTTTGCTGTTGTGTATGTTAAAAGTTCCCCACTTGTTTACATTGGTGGTATAGAGTGTGGGAAAAAAACAGAGGGGAAGGTGTTTGTGTAGTTTATAGTAGTGTTCTGGGCTGGGCTGGTCTGCTGCCTGTATAATTGTCTGATTCTGATACATTTCACCTGCCAGCTATGCTAGTTCTCCTTGATTACCTTCCTACTGTTGTTTTCCCTTTCCTTTGCCTTCCTGTTTAAGCCCCGGGACACGCCAAACAAACAGAGTGCTCAAATGTGCACAGAGCTGCTATTTCCTGATTTAACTTTTTTTCTTCCTTTAAAATCTGCAGCATGATGCGCACACCCTTTTAGGCAATGTAAAGAGTGCTAGGCAGATTCAGACACACCCCCTAACTTAGCTGTGCTAAGCTAGGAGCAAACCCAAGCCACAGGGCTCCAATCCGCTTACAGTATGCCTGACACCTCCCCATGATGTCACCTAACTCCTAGGCTTGCACCAAGCTATTCCTACTCTTACAGTGTTGGGACCTGACTAGCATGCTGGGGAAAACTGGGATTCACTATCATTCCCCTCATTTGCATAGGATTGCCTGTTAATGCATAGTTACATGTCTCACACTGAGCCTCCACCCTTAGCAACCACTACTCACTGGCCATGTTGTCTTCTGCCTGCCATTGCCTTGCATGTCAGAATAGTGATTTTAGTTAGCATGCCTAATTTAGGTTTTTTTTGTTTTTCCCCCCCAATCCCGTTTGTGTGCCGCTACCTTACGCTTAAACAGCCTTGATTGGCTAAAAAAAATAAAAGTAGATTTTTAAATTTTTTTGGCTGTTTGCAATGCCAATGGCCTTATACTTGGCCATTGGCATGCTTCCTAAATGATATGCAGCCTTTATCTGGAGCTGTCACAGCTCCGTTTTGGATTTTGCAGAAATGTACTCGGTTACTAACCGAGTACATTTCTACAGATTGCACTAGTCCAGCATGACCAGTTGCAAGCTTCCTGGATCCCAAATTCACCTAATTTGCATAGACTTCTCCTGCAAATTAGGTGATTTGCATACAGGGGCTTAGTCTGTGCAGGACTAGTGCAGGAGTGCTTCTGCACACCCCTGCAGGCTGTTCCTGGATCACACGGCAGACATATTGCCTGCTAGAGCTCCTGCACTGATCTTGCACGTCGTGCAAGGCATAGAGAATCTGGGGGCAAGTTGACACACCGAAATCATCTCTAAAAGGAGGCAGTTATGTCTAGTGGAATCTTAGAGGTTAAAGAATAAATGTATTTATTTGTTAGCAAGATAAGTGAAGTATTCTGATAACTCCTTTCAGCTGTGATGTGCACAAAAGGCAAAATCAATGTCACAGACATAAACACCAGTAAACAAGACACGTGGATATGAAATGTATGGTTTAACCTTAAAAGTGAGCTTCAGAAAAAATAGTTTTATAGTAAATGTAGTTTAACTCAGTACACTTAGCCTACAAGTACAGCAGATAATGTACAATCATAAGTCAATTAAATGAAGATCTAAAATTCATGCAGGAGAATATAAACTAGTAGGCTGAAAAAGACTGCTTATGAAAAATTGTAAATAATATACACTTACAGTATAATGGACAAGATATCAAAAGAAGTCTACAAATTCTTACACTGTACTTGATAAGAGTATAAGGCAGTAAACTCAGAGCAGCAGTTCTGAATAAGAAACACAGGTTTATCCTGAGTTGCAGTTACATATAGCTGTTAATTTATACTTTTTCCTGACTGCAGATGAACAAAGGCTTGTCTTCAGTCCAGGGGACCTTTGGTCAGTTAGCAACCTAAGCAGTGGTGGATCCAAATCAAATGATAAGGAATGACAAACAATGCCTGATCACTTCTCTCTGGGGGGGGGGGGGGGATGGAGAAGGAGGCACATGGAGAGGAATATGAATACCTCTCAACTGTCCAGATTTTTGCCTCATCTTTTTAATCTGTTCCTCATAAAATTTGTGGTTTTCTGGATTTTTGTGGTAAATAAATGAGGATTCAGTGCACTAAAATAGACAGAGAAAAAACAGCGAAACTCAATCATAGTCATGCCCTCCAATCCCAATTACCTGAGTTGAGTTTACTCGGCTGCTCTATTTTCACGTGTGACAATTGTTTCAGGAAGTTTATTTCACTGGCTGGAATGCAGAAAGAATAAAAGACTGACTTACTGGAACAAGCCAATATGAGAGTGAGAGAATCTTTGGAGCTGTTAATGTACAAAAATATGCCCAGTAAAGTTGGACTGATGTTGCCTGCCACACAGATTTAGTAAATGTCAAGAAAAAATCTTATGTTGCTGGTAACTCATAGCAAGTCTCTCCAATATCTGCAGAATGTATGTATGAGGAATAAACCTTGTGTTGTTAGTGGCTCATAGAACATTCCTCTGATGTTTGCAGAAGGCAATAAGTAAAGAAAAGCACTTTAAGTCTAAGTAATCTAGAACACCTCAAGTTGCCAGTGCAAGGTGAATCATCACTGATGCTGCGAATGGAATGAAGTGTGTGTGTGTGTGTGTGTGTGTGTGTGTGTGTGTGTGTGAGCATGTGTGTGTGTGTGTGTGTGCATGTGTGTGTCTGTGTGCACGCGGGCAAAGGGCACAGCTCTCAAATGCCTCTGCTGTCTTTGATTTGCTCCTCATATCTGTGGCCCGGTCCTCATAAAAAAGGCTGTTGCTTTCTGGAAAGTTTTGCATACTGCAGTCATTAAATACGGACACATACGCAAGTGTCAGACCTTGTAATGATTAGAAAATGCTTGTTAAAGCTAAACCTGTTATATTAGGACCTTTCTAAGTATATAAAACAGATATTTAAAATTTGTTCCTCATTTTGCCTGTGAATCTTGGGTTAAGATGTTGGGAGAGCATTGGTGGGGGTTCTGCAATAGCTTACACTGTATGTTTCTCAAAGCATCATGATGAAATAGACTTCTATGTCATTTTTTCATGTGTTTTTTTTATTCATTTTATGGTTGTGTGTGTGTGTGTGTGTGTGCGTGCGTGCGTGCGTGTGTGCGTGTGTGTGTGTGTGTGTGTGTGTGTGTGTGTGTGTGTGTGTGTATTGGTTCCTGTATCCCAGAAGATCTATGGTATAAAGGAAGGAACTGGTTTTGGTAAACAGGAGCATCATATGAGCTATGTTCTTTGGGTATACTCACTGGTCTCCTTACTTTGTTGGGATTGTATTTATTATTTTGCAACAAATAAACCAGAAAGCATAACATTTATCAGTTTAGTGTTAATATTTTAACAATGCCTACAATTTAATTTAGTGTGTTTTTAGCAAGCACATAGGTGTGAAATGCATTTTGCTGGGCTTCAACAGTTTGCCTTGTACTTAGTTCAGATGAGTAAGGCTATGCTCTGTTAATGAGCTGCTTCTCCTAATGCAGCATTTGATTCCCCTAATCAAACACAGATCATCTCAGCATAATGACAGCTTTATTCCTGTATACCATCGAGTATGGCTTTTGTTTTTATTTTTTATTGTTTCATTTTTTGTTGAATATAGAGTTCTTATCATATACTGTTATAGCATCAGTAACTTAGATCAGGCCGCTCCGTTCCACGAGTTTTTAGCAAGATCTTTAAAGGCTCTTTTGCTGTATGGTATATCATCCATCTCACTCACCTGTCATATCTTTTTATTAATATGTTCTGAGGAAGCATGAACAGGAAAGCCCAAACAACAGGGATTACTAAGCAGTGACAATGCAGTCAGCTAACACAACCCTGTCTGTTCTTACATTGCAGATAATAGTTGCAAAATTCAGGTTACTTTTCCTTTCTCTACCATCAGATCTCTCCTCATGCCTTATTCTCCTTTCATCATTGGTTTGGGGCAACCAACCTTTTCCTTTTCACTTTTTCATTGTAACATGTTCCAGATCCCCTTCTATCATGCTCTTCCTCAGTAGCCTTCAGATGCAGTCATACTTCCAACCTCTCTGCTTAACTGTTACTTGGAATCTGTCATGAGTAGATTATATCTCCACTCCTCATTCTCTTCTTCCTTCATTAACTGAAGGACTAATCTGAATACCAGCTTCACCAGATAAACTCCCTCTTAAAGTGCTGTTGTGATGGACTGTCAGCCATCAACCCTTATTGCCTTGTCTAGCTTCATGGCTACTAATTGAGCTACAAATACTGCACCTCAGAATGTTGCTACTGCAAAATCAGTGTCTTGACACATCAACTGAAAAGTGTTTTTTGCAGGGGACAAACCCCCATCCTTACATCCAATGCTATTTCTATCTTTATATTTCTCTATTATCTCTCTACCTCTCTGTCTACATATCTATATCTATATATGTATATCTATATCTGTATCTATATCTGCCTATCCATCTTTCTATACATGCATACATACATACACTCAAATCACGGAACCTTGGGGTTAAATACAAATCTTTCTATCTCTCACTATCTCTAAAGCTTCTGCAATCTTTTAGAGCTAGTACAGCTATAGTAGGTGAATAAAGAAGAATTGCCTAAATAGTTATGATCATCTGAGTGTTTACTAAACCACATACATCACTAACTTCTAGGGTTCTACTTTGTTCTGCACAAAATCAAAGTGGTACCCATAACCATGGGTGGACCAACATCAGATAGAAAGAGCCACCATAGCATCCCCACTTACTTGTAATTTCCTACTCTTACCCTTCAGAAAACTAAGAAGATTTCAGGACAAGAAGAGTTTGACTTCTTAATTTACACATTTTTCTACGAGGCCTAACCTAAACATCACCATCAATGGATTTTTCCACTTAGCTGATATGCCCCATTGGCTTATCTATCTCACCCTACACGTCCATTATTTTCTCCAAGGGAAGACCACAATCATTCATTCATTCATTCCCTACCCTGAGCAAAAGCCCTGTGGTCCATTTGTTTCCAGTCCAAGGGGGGATCCTTATCAACCCATCTACTTGTTGGAGGAGAGAATTGTGTGGTCAGGGATGGTCCAGACTGTCAATTAGGTAGACACCCCCTTAGGCCTAAACCCACCTTATATCACCTTGTAAGTGCACTTAATGCTATGGCTTGGTATGCATCCGTAAGCCAAACTTTCACCTGTTGAAAGCTGGCCTACTGTTGTGATCTCAGCATGTACTCAATGTCCTGTAGTAGCATCACTGTTTCACACCAGTCCTTTGGCTGACATTACTGAAGCAGCAGGTGCACTGCCTACCTGCCCTCAGGATGTGAGTGGGACTCAACCATACACACTCATCCAGGGCCGGATCCATCACTAGGCAACATAGACAGTCACCCAGGGCCCCATGGCTGGGGGGCCCACTGTGGCAAGGAGGCTTAAATACTAATTAATTAATTAATTAAAAAAAAGTATTTAGTAAAAAAAATGCTTATCACTGTTACAGTGGCATATTCTCCTTTAAGGAGGACCATGCAGTCATGCCACCATGGGTGAAAAGCCATTCCACACTTGCGCATGGAATTTAAAATAGCCATTCTGGTAACAGAGAAGGTAAGGTAAGTGTGTGTGTGTGTGTGTGTGTGTGTGTGTGTGTGTGTGTGCATGTGTGTGCGCGTATACGCCTACAAGCAGAGCTGGATCCAGCACTAGGCGACATAGGCAGTTGCCTAGGGCCCCATGGCTAGAGGGGGCCCACTCTGGCCAGGAAGCTTAAATACTAATTAATTTGAAAAAAAAAAAAACTTCTTAACACCATGATGGTGGCATCTTCTCCTTTAAGGAGGACCATGCATGTGTTGCAAGGAAGCATGCCAGCATAGATGTAAAGTCATTCCATGCTTGCACTCAGAATTTAAAATAGCTGTTCTGGTAAAAGACAAGGTAAGGTAAGTGTGCGTTGGTGTGTGTGTGTGTGTGTGTGTGTGTGTGTGTGTGTGTGTGTGTGTGTGTGTGTGTGTGTGTGTGTGTGTGTGTGTGTTGCTGTGATGTGTGAGGGAAGGTAGGTGTGTGTGTGTAAATGGCTTTTAAACACCTCTCAACTGTCCAGATTTAGCCTCATAGATTTGGTCTGTTTATCATAAAATTTGTAGTTTTCTGGCAATTCACAGAGGATGGAAGTCTCTAAATAATGACATGTATATGAGTTTGACTTCATATCCTGCTGAAAATGCATGCTAACACAAATCCTGTTATTCTAGCAACTAAGTTAAAAAGAGCAATAGTTAAAATCTATCCCTATTTTGGGCCATTGTATCCCCATTATTTCAAGCTTTGTCCATATTTCTTGCACTAAGAGGTTGAGAGGTATGCATACTTCAACTGTCCAGATTTTTGCCTCATATGTTTGGCCTATCCTCATAAAATATGTGGTTTACTGGCAATTCACAGAGGACTGAAGTCACTAAATAATGGCATATATTTGAGTTAAAGACTTCATATCCTTCAGAAAACACATGCTAACACAAATCCTGTTATTCTATCTACTTTCTAAGTCCGTAAGAGCAATATTTAAAATCTTTCCCATTTTTTGGGCCTTTGTTCCCCTGTTATTTTAGGCATTGTCCAGATTTCTTTTACTAATGGGTTGAGAGGATTGTAAGTATGGTATGTAATGCCCTATTTGGGGGAGGCAGGTTAATCAATTAACTTGATCAGGCTTGACCCGGTAACTTGGTTACAGGAGACAAGCCTGAATCCTCTACACCAACTACCAGACTGCTGAAGAAATTGTGAGCTTCAGTAGAGACAAGTATCTGAATCCTCTACACCAACTACCAGACTGCTGATGGGATTGTGAGTTTGAGTTTCAGTGCGTTTTCAAGGAATTGAGTTTCAGTGCATTTTCATGGAATTTGAGTTTCAAATGAAGAGAAGTTTACTGTTGCTCATGCTAAGTCTGTTTTCAGCATGCAACTAACTGTTTTGTTTAGCAAATGGTAGTCACTGTCTTTTCTGTAGAATTAGAAAGCAGTTTTAGCAGCATAATTGCCTTTGGTGCAGAAGGCTGTGGATTCTACTCCCACACCATGCAGATGGATTTCTGGTATTGTAGTGCCCTTTTGACTACTGATTATTTGGTGCATTTTAAAGGGAGTTAGGTGTTCTGCACTCCTGAGTGTGCCCTCCTTTGTATCAGATACCTAACTATAACCTTTTTGGTTTGTCAGTCATTCTGTATTGCAATATTACCAGCTTACCATTTCTTTTAATGTAACATCAGCAATTTAATTCTTTGAGGGGAGCAGGCACTGAATTTCTAGATGAAACACTGAAATGTGATGTTGTTTGCTAGTTGCAGCCTCTTCATTATTTACAGTTCTCTTTAATGTAGAATTATTCAAATGACTTACTTCTGCAGAGATTGTGCTTATTGACTGATATTGGTGGATTGTAATGACAGATGTCTGAGTTGCCTTTTATGGTTGAAACTTTCTGAAATGAGTAGTTTTGTCATTATTGATTCATGCATTTTGTTTTATTGCTTACTGAAGGAATGTTCAAAACTACAAATTTAAAACATTCTAACAAGTGGTGCTGTACTATACAAAGAATATAATTTAATACAATCAGGAAGGTGAATCAAAGAACAGATACATGTATGCATGTCCCTAAAAAACTATGCAAAATGGCCTACAGTTTGAAAACAGCCCAAAGGTAAAAATCCTCCACTGGCCAGATGCATTTTCTTTGAATGTGAGTTTTCATGCCATTTCAATGAATGTAAGTTTCAAGGGCAGAGACATTTACTGCTCATGCTAAGTCTGTTTTCATTGTGAGACTGTAGTGTTTGCTTAGCAAGTGGCAATCAGTGTTTGTGCTATTTTATTTCAATGTCTGTAATCATTGTAGAAGTAAATAAGAAAGTAGTATGCACACTGACAGGTTTGAACAGTGCTTATAGTAATTGGGGAAAAATAGCCAAGTAATGGAACACTGGAATGGCTGAGGAGGGGAGTGGGTTGCCTCAGGAGGGGCTGCTCTGGAGATGGACTTGATCTATTACTCTGCCTAAGGGTGCATTTGACCTTGATCCTGCTCTGCACTCATCCTATCTACCCTTCCAAAAACCTGAGGTGATAAATAAACTCTGTTGAGCTTCAGTGTAGTAAGAGATTTATGCCTGTCTTCCACATGCTGAAGGCAAAGTATTGTATACATTTAACTTTCTTTTTTTTTGGATGCATAAACATTTAAGCTCTGCAGCCTTTTGTAAGCTATAGTTTGACTTCACATGACCACTGTTTACCCAACAAGTGCCTACACTGGTCCACACTTTCAGTTTCTCATTCCACTCTCAGTGCACATTCTATATTCACAAATAATCCATCAGGGTTGCTCACAAATACACATACTTTTCATCTTTTACAGGAATGTTATAACACTATCTCCTTTGATCCCTTTCTGGATATGTTTTCATAATCCATAAGCCTCCCACTTAACTCAGTTCATCTGTTTCTTTAAAGTGATTACCTTTGCCCTACAACAGACATTTTGTTGCTCATGCATCTGATTTGCAGTGTCCTCTTGTCACACACCCATCTTGCATTTAAACTCTACCATGTGTGGTGCTATATTCCCTGCAGCACAGGCAGTACAGTACAGAGTCTGATAAATCACAAACTACTGCATTTCTCTTTATAGAGTTATTCTCAAAACAACTGCCCATCACATGTTAGTTGATACAATTCAGTCCCACTGCAATCTTGCAAAAAGAACTTCTAAAATCTTCTTGTCATCAGGTCTCGACAATTATGCTCATGTCTTCATTGCAAGCTGAGCAATGTGTCCTGCTCTGCTTGCATTTTAGCATTAAATCAAATGCATTCCAAGTGAGCCTAAGACTGCCTGTCAGCATTTTCCATCCTGTCATGTTTATGACTTTCATGGACAGGAATTCATTGTCCTGTCAAGGTAGATTATCCAGTTTTGGGACAGGGCAGTTGATTTTTACCATTTGCAGACAATGTTGTCCACTTATCAACAACTGGCTCTGATTTTTTTCTGTACAATGAAGTAGTTCACTGCTGAGTAGGAAGTGATGAGGAGGAAAATCAGCACTTCCAATTCAGAGATCATGATTCTCTCCCAGAAAAGAGGATACTGATTTCTAGAGGAGAGCTGGAAACAGATATTACAAGTGGAGGTGATTAAACTTCTTGGGGTCTTGTTCTTGAGAAACAGAAATAGGGACTGGGAGTTTAGTAGGCAGATATGTGTCACAACAGCACTACTGGAGGAGGTGTACAGGGTAATGGTTGAGAAGTGAGACATGAGAAATATAATTAAGCTGTCACTTTAGTGTACACATCATCTGTAGCTATGAACTATGGGTAGAAGCCATGGTCACTGGTTTTAAAGAGTAACCAAAAGGATGAGATAGCACAGAAAAGCAGTGGACATTAAGTTAATTTGCAGGACATTTGCACTCATTGTTCATGACATTGTGCAGCTTTGTAATCCATGAAGATTTCAGAGGAGGGCTGATGGCCCTACAAGCTCAGAAGAGTCATTTGAGGTAGTTTGGGTGCCTACAAAGGATTCCTCTTGGGCATCTCTAGTGGTAGGAGGTACCAAACATGGTCTGTTATAGTGATGATCCCATGCAAATCCAAGACACAGTGAATTGATTATATCTGTTGCAGAGAAAAAGATTTAGGAAATGAATGACTGTATGGAAGACAATGTCAGACAAATCATCTGAATGAGCTAAACCTCCTTTGCTTAGTTTACCAAAAATGTAAGGTTACATTTATTTATGGAACTTCTAGATACAGTTAGATTCTGATTTAAATGAACCATAAGAATACCTTTAATGGATGACAGCATGACAAATTAATTACAGACAGATGAAGAATGATATCTTACTGAACACAGCATACAAAATACTTGATATTGCTAAACTAAGTTACAATAAAACAGTGCAGTTCTACTATCTTACCAAAAAAAAAAAAAAAAAGAAAATCAGGTTACAGGTCCCATTTCATTTGGTTTATAAGAAATGTAATAAACAGCTTACCTTTAATCAAGCTTTTTTATGCTGAATACTTGTTAACTATTTAAGAAAGGCAATTTAAAAAATATGAAAGAAATATTATTTATTATACAAAAAATGTTGTGCAGCTGTAAATAGTAATATTACTTTATTTAGCAAGATGGTTATTACCTCATTTTACTGAGATCATATAAACCAACAGTGTATAGTTGTTTAGAGTTACATTGGTACTCAGACTATAAAAGTGACATCATTTAGCAAAAAAAGTACATTCTCTATAAAGGAAATGTCATAGGAAGCAACTTAAAAGCATAGAAACATTGCATATATTTTTAGTTGCAGTTAAGCAACCCTCAAGACATTGTAACTGGAAGGTCATGGGTTTGCATTATTGACATCTTAGAATGTCAGTGTTATATAGGCCAAAGACTGAGAGTCTAGTTAAAGTCAAAGAGGGAGAAGGAGAGTTTGATGCCTTTTTTTCCAACTTTACTTTTTTAATTAATTACTTAATTACTGAAAACTCATTTCACTGAATCTCATTTCACTGAATTACAGTTGGTATATATGGCACTGTGTAGAGTACTGTAAGGCAAGTAAAAGTTATATGCCCTTTTCCCCACTGAAGTGCAATCCTGGAGTTAGTTTATATAGTTGGGGGGGTGTGAGGGGCACAGCCCCCTGAATTGGGGGTGTAGCCCCACATCTTGTTTGATTTATATTGTATTTTACCAAAAACTTCAAAACAAATGAGGCTTGGCACAAGCCAAGTTGTCCTGGGACATCTTCAAGGGGGTGTTAGGTTGATATTAATGGGAGTTCAATAGGTTGGGGAAGTGAAAGGGTTAAATGGTGGGAAGGTTGATTGGAAGGAAATGAGATAATGGTGGGAGGAGCTTAAGGGATTCCGATGAGTGTAGCTGGGTAAGTAATCACATTTTGGTGTGAAATTGCTACCCTCCCACCCTCCCTTTTTTGTTGGCGGATTGGTGGGATTGCAGTTATTTTATTCCAGTAGGTGCAGCCTGGGCAGGCTGGTGGTGAAGAAGAGGGGCAGGCTTGCCCTCTTCTGTTCCCCCTCTGGTGTCTGGTGGTGCATTTCAAGGAGTTTTTGTTGAATAGATAAGCAAGAGAAGGTAAGGATGCTGCTTATTTGGTTTGAAGGTAATTCAGGGAATGGTGTAGTAAGTGAGCAAAGGTATGGATGCTGCTTACTGGGTCGGATGAGCAGGTATACTGTCCTGATTAACATTACAAGGATGTTTATAAGTAAAGTAAGTGAGCAAAGGTGTGGGTGCTGCTTGCTAGGCAGGGTGAGCAGGTATGCTGTCCTGGTTAACATTATAAGGATATTTATAAGTAAAGTAAGTGAGCAAAGGTATGGAAGCTGTTTACTGGACAGGATGAGCAGGTATGCTGTCCTGGTTAACATTATAAGGATGTTTATAAGTAAAGTAAGTAAGCAAAATTGCTTAAAATCACTTCCCCTGGAGGAAGCAGTACTATTCTTTAATACTACATTCTTATCAATACTTGATAAACATGCTCCAGAACGCTCCATTAGAGTAAAGACCAAATCTGCCCCATGGCTGACCACCAATACTAAAAAACTTATGCATGCTAGAAACTCAGCATGGACAAAATGGAGATGCGATAGACTAAACCCTGATTTAATTAATTTCCGCCAGCTTAGAAATCTAGCAAAAAAATCAATACTCTCTGACAAGAAAAACTTCTACTGCAAACTTCAGGAAACTCATATTAACAACTCTAAACAGTTCTGGTCATCAGTAAATAGACTTCTTTCCCCAGGAACTGCTAAAACTCCTTCCCCTCTAAATTCTGACCCAGACACCCCTCTCCAGACTGCTAATGCCTTCAACTCTTTTTTCTCTGAAACTATTCAATCCCTAGCCAAACAAATGAACCCTAATAACTCTCATATTCCAACTAACAAAACTAGCTCCCTTTTCAACTTCTCTCTAAAACCTATATCTACCTCTTTCATCTACAAACTCATTCATAAACTTAAACCCTGCACCCCTTCTGCTGACAAACTCCCTTCTCTTTTCCTTCAGAAAGCTGCCAAAGAAATTGCATATCCTATATCCTTACTTATCAATAGAACTATCCAAGAAGGAACCATCCCTGATATCTGGAAAGTCTCCTATATTATCCCACTGCACAAAGGTGGTAACTCCCTTGACCTTTCAAACTTTAGACCAATTGCCCTTCTCTCACCCCTAGCAAAAAATATGGAAAAATGTATTCATCAGCAACTTGTACACTATCTCTCTCATCACAACATAATAGCAAACTGCCAGCATGGTTTCAGACCCCACCACAGTACCACCACTGCCCTTCTATCCTTTGTAGATACTATCAACAAAAATTGAAACAACAATACTCTATCTTCCGCTCTTTTCATTGATCTCTCTAAAGCTTTCGACATGGTCAACCACTCTCTCTTAATTAACATTCTTGAATCTCTATCTTGTGATAAACTAGCCACTGACTGGCTTAAATCTTATCTTAACAACAGACAACAAGCAGTAATATGGGAAAACCATATCTCATCTCTCCTGCCTATTTCCATCGGAGTTCCCCAGGGCTCCATTCTGGGTCCACTTCTGTTCTCCCTCTTTATTAACGATCTTCAGACTGCTATCCCACAAGCTACCTGCATACAATACGCAGATGATTCTACCCTTATCTGCTCAGCACCCTCCTCTACCAAACTGAGCTCAGTGACCCAAAATACCTTTAACACAGTAGAAACTTGGTTTTCTAGACGGTTTCTCCTACTAAATGCCAAAAAAAACAAACTCCTCCTCTTCTCCCCCACCACTCGGTCTCCCCCTTTAAACTTTACCATTTCTTCAAATAATGGCACTATCATCTCACCTGATCCAACTACTAAACTCTTAGGAATAACCATTGACAACAATCTTTCCTTCGATCAGCACATTAACAACACCATCAAGATTGTAAACAGAAAAATTGGATCCCTTTATCGCATCAAACCTTTTCTAACCCCAGCAACCAGAATCAAAATTGCACAATCTCATCTCCTATCTACTCTCCTTTACGCTTCCCCCATTGACACAAACCTTAAGAAAATCAATCTAAACAAACTTGTAACTTGCTATAACAACATAGCTCGCTTCGCCACTAGTAACCCATTTAGGACCCACCATTGTATAAACCTAAAACAACTCGGCTGGCTCGAATTTCAAAACTACCTAATAATTCCTCAACTCACTATAGCCCACAACATATTACACCTACCTGGCAACACCCCAATACTCTCTCAACTTCTAATCCCTTACAACAATCTGAACTCACTTCGCTCCTCTAGTAAACTCTTGACAAAATCTATAAAGGTAAACAATGCAGCAGGTGTTTCCCTATTCACTAACACTATAGGTAAAACTTGGAATCTCTTACCTAGTGACATAACTTTGACTCAATCCCTGCCACAATTCAAACAGAAAATTAAACTTTACTATCTAAATCATTGGCTTTGTTCCTGCAGAACACCTGACTAACCTTTTTCTCATACTTTATTTTCCCCTTCACTCTTCTTATGCACTACCGGTCTCATTTCTCCTCCTTTTACTCTTCTAATCTAACTAAGTATATGTTAAGTAAAATTGTTGACATGTAATGAACTGCATATTGTAAATTTGTTTCTCTTTGAAATTATCTTTCGCTCTGTGTGTTCTTATGACTTCCAATTGATGCTATTTCTTAAGAGTAATGATTTTTTTATGTAATGTACTTAGTATTTTAGTGGAGCTTTTCTCCTCGGGCCTCTGCTGAAAATGGACATGTATCCAGCCAGACTAGCCCGGTCAACAAATGTAAAATAAAAAAAAAAATAAAAAAGGTATGGGCACTGCTTACCGGGCAGTATGAGCAGGTACACTGTCCTGATTAAAGTTGCAAAGATGTTTATGCTGTGTTTAGAATCAAATACACTATGCCCAGTTATATTTAACAAATTTTGGTAATCAGAGTTATGCTATGGAAGTTTTAATAAAGTTCGTCAAATGTCATTCGGTGTGTTGTGTTTATTGAAGGGGACCAAGACAATACACTTTAAACAATAGACATGCACAGTTGCAACACCAATGACTAACTCTCTTCAGAAGACAATATGTACTCAAACTAAGTGGGAGTTATGCCCACCACATCCCCCTAACTATATATACTATCTCCAGGATTGCACTACAATGGGGAAAAGGGCATATGCATTTTACTTGCCTTACAGTACTCTACACAGTGCCATATATACTAACTGCAGTTCAGTGAAATGAGATTCAGGGAAATGAGTTTTCAGTAATTTGAGTTTTCAGTGAAGTGGTTGGGGTGAAATGAAATTCAGTGAAATGAGATTCAACGAAACAAAGTAGACCCATATGTATATGTAAGAAAAGTGCTTCAACAAACTATTAGTTTAAGGGTGTGCACACTTATGCAACCAGCTTATTGTATGTTTTTAATTTTTTATATTTTTTCCCTAACAAATCTGTTTGTTTTTCAATTGAATTGTACAGGTTATAGGTCACATTAAAAGTGGGAAAGGTTTTGAAATGATTTATCATGGTCTCATTTTTTTATATCACAAAAACCTGGCATTTTAACAGAAGTGCGTACACTTTTTATATCCACTATATATGTACATATATGGGTGTCCTGCATTTTATCAAAATGCAGGTTTGTCGACATCTGTTTAATTTATTATATTTGGTCAATATATGCAGATGGTCAATAGGTGTGTGACATCAACAGTCCCTGGGTCAGGAAATATTCCTATTCTCTGGGTATTGTGAGATCTCAGAGGTGCTGTGTATAATAAGCAGGGGTGTGGGGACCACAGAAGATGTATTTTTTTTTGAAAACACCGACAACAAAAAAAAAAAAAATAGAAGCAAACAACAGCCGTGATTTTCCTTGCACATGCAGTTGATTGTTGACATTTATGATGTCGACCTTTAGTGCTTTTCATTCTCAACATTTTGCTGTGTTGATGAGGGTAAGTAATTTTATATATATATATATATATATATATATATATCTGTGTATATATATATATATCTGTATATATATATATATATATATATATATATATATATATATATATACAGATTTTAAGAATAATTGATTTGCATCCAATATATATATATATATATATATATATATATATATATATATATATATATATATATATAAAACCCACTTTCAGCAATTCGTATTTACATTTTTATAGTGGACACACATTCAGAATTGAACATAACATTTTGAAAGGACAGTTGTCAGGCTGTCAAGTCTGTATTTGCTGATAATGTATTATTCCAAGAAAGTCAAGTTTTGAAACAAATATTTTTGGATAGACAATACTCTATGTAATTAACCAAATCAGTTACAACTGAGGTAAATGAAAAAAGAATGGATTTTTTGCACCAGTTTTGGAAAAAAAAAACATTTAAGGTAAGAAATGATAATCAAATCTATGTGCCTTACTTTTTTTAGCTGATAATTCTGACATTCAAGATACTGTATAAAAATGAAGGTTTGATAGAAAGGGTAGGCTGGATTCAATATAAAAAATACACTGGAAACAGCAATAGAAGGAGAGGTAAACATTATAATTCAGGTAAATTCAAGTGACGGACATGCAAGCAATGCAAATACATTAATGTAGATAGGTTTATCTTGGTGGGGAAAACAATCTAAACTACTTTTGTTAGGGCTGTTTGGTTTTAATATGACCAGAGCTGTTTATGTTGCTACATGCTTATCATGCCCTGCAGTTTATTTAAGGAAATCTGATAATAAGTTGAAAAAGTGAATATATCAGTACAAGTATGCTAGTAAGAGAAAAGATTCACTTAAAGCTGTAGCAAGACATAGTAATTTATACCAGAATTTCAATAAATTTATATTTTTATATTGGGAAAGAGTATGCAAAATGAATGAGGAGGGGACTGCATTATTATCTTCTGACAAGGGAATTACATTGGCAAGTGTTATTTGATTTATACAACATAAAATGGTCTGAATGGAAATATGTCTGTTAGTAGTTTTCTAAAGTATAAACATGGTCAGATTTCAAGTAAACGGTTGGTTCTTTTTATCATGTGATTTAAGTGAGTAGGTATTTAATACAGCATGTCAGTTCAAGGTTTTTACTCTAATGAAGTCTTTTTTCTTGTGAAAGGTGAAAACACTAAATTTATTATTAAACATTGTTTTCTGTGAGAAGAACAAGACGTTTTTGTAAAAAAAAAAAAAAAAACGCCACCATTAACTGCTACTCCAAAATAAGGGATTATAGAAAAAACATTCACTACAGAAACCTTTCCCCAAATCCTGTTTTCAGAAATGTGTTGTCTTTGTTAGGTGCATATCTGTTAACCAGTTCCCAGTATTCTGATTTTTACCTGACTGGATCACTCATCTCACTACATCTGCCAGAGAATGTTATGAAACCAGTTCCCAGTATTCTGAACTGATTTTACCTGACTGGATCACTCATCTCACTACATCTGCCTGAGAACTTTATGAAATAATCTAATGTAATCTATATAATCTAATCTAATCTAAAAACTTTCAGGAGTCCCCCTTCAATAAAGCAATCAATGGTCCATACTGAGCTGGGTGAATAAGTGATCTTCTATAAAAAGAATGCCTACAACAAGCAAAGGACTTCTTATCATCTTTTCGTATGAATGGAACACCTCCCATGGTAAGAGCTGCATGACTCTTGAGTCGAACCTCCGCACCTCTGACTGAATCTAAAACACAAAATTCAGTTGTCCAATAAATTCATAGCAACATTAACTTATTATCTAAGTTATGGAAACATTCAACTTTTACAAGTGCCAGTACAAATGAAAGATAAAGTTAAAGATAAAGATCCTTACCTTTTCAAGGTTCAGGGAAGTGCCATTACATGAATCTCAGTTTAAAGCAAATGAAAGGCATTGTTGCCAGTTGCAAAAACTTACCCCATATCCCTTTCACATACAGTTCAAATATTTCTTATACATACATAAACAAAAGGAGAAACACAATAAAGGATTGCTGTGTGAAAGACTGGTTTGGTTGCTTAAGAACTGCATGCTAATTATAGGATAACTGTAACTTGTAAAGATAATTATTGTCTTAATTCCATACCTTTAAGTGATAGGGTAGTTTGGTATATCATACAAGAATAACCATGGGGCCTAGGTTAACATATTATTCACTCACCCATATATTCTCCCAAGTAATAGTTAAACAGTATGAATCATAACTGAAATGGAAAAAAAGCACATTATTATTTGTATATAATGCTGCTGTTAAAATCGGTGAAAAATAGCTGTATAAACTAAGGACTGTGGGATTTTACAACCAATTAGTAATTCTTTCATAGAGGATGGTGTCACTCAACATTCAAAAATCAGTAAGGTGTCTTAACAGGTTGCAATCATTTATTGAATATTGCTTATTTATGAAACACTTCTTCCATTTGTGGAAAAATATACACTCAGAAATAATGAATGTCTGCTCTACTAAACTTCACCAAAAAATGTTATTTTATAACTTATACAGGATGTGATTACCCATCAACAATTATGCATCATTCTAATAGAGATAAACAGTGTTGACTATAGGGTTGGAATCATGAATTCCTACACTTAGTGTAGAAGGTTCTGAGTAAACAGACAACACAAACATAACTCCCACCTTCTTCCTCCTAATTTTAGTTTTCCTACTGATTTTCCTGCAACCTTAAATATCGATGGGGATTCATAAATGTTACCACAAAGTGTAGACTATGTGTACACTTAGTATAAACTTTCTTTTTTTTTTTTTCAAAACAGGTTTATTGTTTTAACATACAAGAGAAATATCATAACAATTTTATACAAGTAATTAAAAATAGATATGATTATAACATTCAACAAAACAACTAAAGTATTTACAAAGACATCCACTACAATCAGATCAATTAATTAAACTAAAATACCATGCTATTGAAATTAGGATTTTTTTTAACAAATTTTGTAAATTATCCCATACAATATAATAAGATGTTTTTCTAGTTGTTCTTGACCTAATTGTGTTTATTTCCATATGACACACTATATTCATAACATTTTTAAATTCATTGAACGAAGGAGGTGTATCTGAAATCCAATTTCTGGTTATTATTTTCCTAGCCACTGCTAGAATAGACCATAACAAGGGAAGCTTAACCTTTTTAACACTTTGAGGTACAGGTGTGTTGAATAATATAAGAGATTTAGAAATAATGAAATTATCTGTAAAAAGAGTCTGCAAAAATTCATTAATTGACTTCCAGTATTCTTTCAATTTTATACAGTCATAAAACATATGAGCCCAGTCAGCATTAATTTCTACATTACATCTCTTACATAGATTATCTTTATTATTTATTTTATTCATCATCAAAGGTGTATAAAAGATCTATGTAAAAATTTCCATGTATAAAGTCTCCAGACAATGGAAGACATAGTTCTATAGGCAGATTCCAATATATATTGTTTATCTTGTTGATTTGGTGGGTCCCCATTAATAGAAGTGAAATAATTCCATTATGTATCTACACTGTAAAAAGTTTCTTGTCTGATAATTTTATGTATGTATGAAAGTTTACCTTTATCAGAAACTTTATGTTGTAAATTTAATATCAAGTAATCAATCAGTGATGGAATAGATTCTTTAACTGTTATAGACATTAGATCTATTTTATTAATGAGATGTTGTCTAAAGGTCTGAACCTCTAACCAGCAAGTTTCTCTTAGATCAAATTCTTGTTTTAAGAAATCTAGATTTTTAACTTTATTATCAGATATCAACTGATACCAGTACTTTAGATCATTATCTATAGCTAAATGAGTTCCTTCAGAAGTAGATGACAAAAGCATACCCTGAGTATACATTATAGGGAATATAATAAAATTCCATTCCCTATACTTAGGGTGCATGAATATAAAGTTACGATAGCTAATAATAATATTTAATGGGTAACAAACCATATGTTTAGGTGTAATAGGTGAAGTACAAAATTCCTTTAGTAACCATAACATGGAGTTATTTACAATCATATTTTTATGTGTTAAGGAGATTTTCATGAAGTGCATACTAATTAGCTCCCAATAATCTTTCCATTTTGCGACATATGACTGATCTATTAATAAAGTAATAACTTTTACAATAGAAGAGATAGTATATAAATTAAAGTCTGGAAAAGAAATACCCCTTGAGACCAGCTATTAGTATGTTTCTTTAATGCAATCCTAGGTCTATTAGGTGCCCATAGGAAATTTAACATTAGTGTATTCAGTTTCTTGATACTTATTTTTGTAGGTGGAAGTATTATTGATTGTATTAAGTATAAAATCTTGGGGAATATTATCATTTTAATAATTGTAAGTCTCTCCTCCATAGTAAAAAAACATATTATTCCAGGTATTAAAAGATTTTGTATATTAAGAAAACAGGTATTATAATTATTATATATAATAGATTTAATATCTTTAGATAGTATTATACCTAAATAAGTTATCTGACCTGAATTGGGTACATATTTAGTAAAATCACTAATGAGAATATTTTTTCGTGTATATATAGGTAGTATTTTAGTTTTTTCTTCATTGAATATTAAACCAGAAATACTTTTAAAATTCATCATTTTATCAAATAGAGACTGCATAGAAGAATTAGATCCTGCTGATGTAATTAGAACATCATCTACAAAAAGTTGAATTTTGGATGTTGTATTTTCATCTATTTCAAAACCTTCTATGTCAGTACTGTTTCTGATCAAATTAGCCCAAGGCTCCATTACTAAAGTGAATAATAGTGGAGAAAGTGGACATCCTTGTTTTGTACCTTTAAAAATGGGTATTCTTTGTGAAACATATGTTCCTACCTTAATATAAGCCAATGTTCCTTTGTATAAATGCTCAATTAGATTTACAAATGCATCTGAGAAGTTTGTGCACTTCAGTAAGGTAAACAGATAGTCCCAACTTACTGAATCAAATGCTGAACTTATATCAAGACTAATAAGTGTTAAATCTTTATTTTTCCTATTTGCAAAATCAATTAATGTTAAAGTTCTTCTTATATTATCAAAAGTATTTCTATTTACAATGAAGCCTGTCTGATCTATATCTATAATGTCGGGGATGATTGTCTTCAATCTATCAGCAAAAATACTCATAAACATTTTATAATCAACATTAAGTAATGAGATGGGCGATATGAAGTACATCTAGTTGGATCTTTATTAGGTTTTAAAATTGGCAAAATAAATGTATATTGCCAAGATGGGGGGGTTATTAACTCAGTTTGGGCCAAAATAAAAACCTTATGTATTAATGAATATGTACTTTTAGAAAGGATTTTATATATCTCTGGTATAACACCATCATTACCCGGTGCTTTGTTTGATTTAAGCTTATTTATTTGTGTAATAACCTCTGTATATGAAATACTTTTGTCCAATAGTTTAATCTGTTGTTTATTAAACTTTTTATTCATGTTTGTGGTTATAAACTCCTTTATTTTATCTTTAGGTTCCATGTTAATGTTATTATGGTTAATTTTGTGAAAGTGATTTCTAAATTCATCTAGTATTTCTGGTATACTAGAAACATTCTTCTTTTTCCTTAGAGAAAATATTTCTTTGATATGGTTTTGTTTATTCAACCTTTTTGTTTTATTTTTAAGTCTATGTAAGTATTTGGGGCTTATTGAATAAGACAAAACTTGTATTTCTCTAAAGTTATTTTAACTTTATGAGTTAAAATTTCTTTGTATTTCTCATTTAGTTTGTTTATTTCTTCAATAACTTTCTTGTCCATAATATTTTCTTTATTATTATGTTTATAAGAGTCTAATTTAATTTGAATATCTAACAATTCCTTATCCCAAGATTTCCTTTTATTATTATACCATCTGATACTTTGTCCATATAGATATGATTTTAAGGCATCCCAAACATAGACAATGGAGACTTCAGGAGTATTATTTATGTCTAAAAATGTTTTACATCTGAAAGTATATATTCTTTATAGTCTTTTAATTGAGTTAAGTATGCTGGTATCCTTTTGATCTGAACATTATGAGTATTTTTATCATGAATTCAAAAACAATTGAATTATGATCAGATATAGGACATGAAATGATTTTGGAATTAATTAAATCTGTTACAATCTGGTTAGAAATAAAGACCCTATCTATTTTTGAATAAGTTTTGTATCTGTTAGAAAAAAAGGTGTATGGTAATGATTTTGAATCTATCTGATTATTAATATCATTCAAATGATAAGAATTAGCAAAATCATTTAAATGTTTTGCATTAGATGTAATTCTTCTTTTTCCTATAGTGGTAGTATCACTTTCATGTAGTATACAATTAAAGTCACCAGGTAAAATAATAACTCCTATAGAGAATGATATGATCTTATCAAGATGATGTTTCACTGTATTAATACCAATTCCAGGTATCCAATATACATTAATTAAAGTGTAAGTCTTCCCATTAATTTGTATTGTAACCATACAAAACATTCCTTTGTCATCCTGATAAGACTTAATGGTTTTAGGAATGGACATACTTTTATTCCATAAAATAGCCACTCCTCTTTTTTTCTGAGTGTGCTCTGAACTAACCAATACTGTATATTTGTTTGTGGCTAGTTTATCAATATCTTTTTTCAAGAGATGGGTTTCTTGCAGGAAGACTAAGTTGGCCTTATGTAAATTAATGTATCTTATTAGGTTTGCCCTTTTATATGGATTATTCAATCCATTCATGTTTAAAGAAATTCCTTTTAAATATGTCATTTGGCATTTTTAAAACTTAAGAATCTTATGATCAAAATAACAAATAACAACATAAGTAATGTTACATCTCCTCCTTTAGGTGTACCTTTAAATATAGCTGTATTTATTGAATCTCTTATGGGATTTTGTATAGGATTCAATTTTGTTTGTAGTGACAATGAGTGTACAAAATATATTGTGGATGTCAAAACTATATACATATAACAATGAACAAGTGAAAATAATGTAAGGATTAAACCTTGCATCCAGCCTGGAGTTAAAAACTCCAACTTAGAGTAGTATTTACCACTCAAGTTAACCCCTACCCTAAGCAGCAGTACCTCAGCTACCAGCTTATCAATTTAATACTGGTTATATTTAACTTAAATTAACAGCTTTCAATTCAATTATCTAGCAAGACAAAACTACACATTTGATAAAACAGCATCATATAAACTAAAATAAACTTTTTTTTTTTAAAAAAACTATTCATACTACTATATACATCTATGTAATATAATACACTTGTATTCAAATAGCATTCAAATAATCTTGATATTAGGAACCAAGAGGAGAGAGAGAAATAAAAGACGTGAAAGAGGGAGAGAGAGTGAAAAAAAGAGAGAGAGAGAAAAAAAAAAAAAAGAAGGCATATTTACATATTAATTTATTCAAAGTATGTAAAATAAGTTCTAACATTCATCTAAATCAAAAACTTTGGCTAATATGGTTCAGACATTACATATATTAAGATGCATCTATTTTCTGTCATGTAAATGCAGTCAACAGCTTCCAAAAAAAACCTTGAATTGCTTGTATATGAGCATTTTACTCATACTCATTATTGTCAATAGAATAAAATATAATATTTATAGAAATTGTTATAAATCATACTGCATAGTTATGCAAATTCTCAGAAACACTTGCATTATTGTAAAAAAAGCCATCTGTATTTTGTATGTCTATACTACTGCTTTAAAATATATCACATGACAATTTCTTCCAGAATAGAGTTATAAAGTTATTTATGCTTGTCAATCAGATGAATTAAATGAGTTATAGTAATATATATGTTTGGAACATAAGTTTTTAACACAGATTAGTATGATGTAGTCAAGTAGATTTTCAAAAACACTTGAATAAATGTTTCATTTTCTATGCCTTCTAAAATAAGACATTTACTTACTACAAGAAACTGCATCATTTAAAATCATTATAACTGACATATTTTATGAATTATAACATAGATATTTAAGTAATTATATAAAATAACTCACATTTAAATGTTAAAGAGTTCATTTTCTTTCACATAGTCACATTTGCATCAGTTCTACTTCCTGGTAGAGTGTTCTTCCTGAATCTGCGATGTGTCAGTGTGATATCTAGGTCAAAGGTCAAATTGACTGCTTTCAGCTTCTCTGTGAGAATTTTGAGAGTTGAAGCTTTTGAAACAACTCGAGGACACTGTTCATGAGGCAGCACACATCCCAGATTGTCTCCCTTAACATTTTGGCGGGAAACTTGTTAAAAACTAGTGACAAACATTCATTTAGCAGTGTAAATGCATCAGAACATGACAAAACATTCACGGTGTATTTTACAGGTTATTACAGCCTCTATGTAAGTGAAATTAAGCCCAAAGTTATTAATAAGTAATAAAACTCAATATTTTTCTCCCAACTAAATTTTTATGCAAATCGTATTATTTACTGTGTCTATATGATCAAAAGCATTTCTATATATTAATATGAAAAAAAAAAAAATAAAGAGAAAGAATAAGGAAAAGAAAAAGAGAGTAGAAAATAAAAGAGTGTAAAGCAGAAATAGAAAAAATGTAAGAGAAAGCTATAAGAAGTATATACAATGGAATATTACTTACTGTTTATATTAATAGAGTTAAAAATAAAACATATTATTTACTATTATTTAGTTCTAATTATTATTAGTTAAAGCATGACAGATTATTTACAAACAAGTATAAGCAGTATAATCAAGAAAGTATAATTAGGAATAGCATTTGAAGAACATATAAACTTTTTACAAGGAATAAATATGTTATTATTCCGTTTATCATATTTTCATTACTCTTCTCTCCCTAACCTCCCCCACCCTTTACCCACTACATAATCTAAATAGAATGTCATTGTTTAAACAAAAAAAAGAAGAAAAGGAGAAAAAAAAGAGAAGAAAAAATGTATCAAATTACTGACCTTACTTCTCTTTTTCAGAAAGAGAAACAAATTGAATAATAGCTTGTTATTAGTTCCTCAGATATTTTGACTGGTTATGAAACAAAACATTTCTTTGCACACAGAGAATAACTTTGATTAAATCTTTTTCAGAATATTTGTGGCTTTCTGGAAATGCAGGAACTATATTTAAAAAGATTAATAATGAAGCAAAATGATGAGAGAAAAAAAGAAAAAAACATAGAACAAATCATTTGTTTTTTAGTCTCTTCTTCTCTGAAGTCTTCCACGAAGATTCAGTTGCCAGTCTCTTTAATGAAGGACTAGCCCATTCCATTTCCTCTATTTTATCCAAAATCTTATTTTTTTGATAAACAGTAAAGCAGAGTCTAAGTCATCAAAAATTTTAGGACCATCAGGAAGGAAGATTTTTAGCTTGGCAGGAAACAGAAGGTATGTTTTAAACTGTGCTTTTTAAGCTCCCTTATTAGTGGCAGAAAAACTTTTCTTTTAGCTATTACCAAGGAAGAATAGTCATTGTCAAAATGCACAGTTGTCTCATTAATCTTAACAGGAGCTTTAGCCCAAGCAGATCTAAGAACCATCTCTTTATCAAAAGATGATAGAAATCTAACTATAACTGATCTAGGATAGTTTTTGTTAGAGTTAGTATTAGCTACAGATCTATGTGCTCTTTCGATACCAAAAGAGAATGCTTCTGGTAAGTCTAAAGTTTTAGGGAACCATGTTGTTAAAAAAGAAGTAATATTGTTACCTTCAATATTTTCTGGCAGTCCAAAAATCCTAATGTTATTGCACCTAGATCTATTTTCCAGGTCATCCAGCTTTGTTTGTAAATGTGTATTTTGTTTCAGCAGAAACTCAATGTTGATTTCCTCTTCTTGGATTCTATTTTCCATGCCATTCACAGCTTCTTCTATGCCTGTCATCTGGATCTTCTGTTGTTGCAGGTCTATATGTAACAAGTCTATTTGTTTTGTAGTTTTTTCTATGAAGGTATCTATTTTAGTATCCATTTTATCCATCTTAGCAGTAAGTTGCTGGATTATAGTTATCAGAGACTGAAGTTCTTTCTTGATGCTGGAGTCTTGAGAATTTGTCTTACTGGAACTCATTTCAGACTGATAAACTGACAGGAAAATTTCCAAAGTGATTTCTGACAGGAATATTGTTAAAATTTCCTTTCTTTTTTAGATATAGTTCAAGAACTATATAAAACAAACATATTTAGAAAGAAAATTACTTCAAAAATTAATTTTTTAAGTAATTAATTCCTGTCAGTGTAATGAAATTGGTGGAGCTGAAGAAATCTGCTGCTATCCTGTGTTCATCCTTGGCCACGCCCCCTTAGTATAAACTTTCTGAATGAATAGAGAGCATAAAAATGCAGTAGGGGTATTCTTGAATACAGATTATGTTCACTTAGTGAAGGCATTCATGAATACAGTCCTGAGAAGTAAATATATCAGAGTTGTCCAAATAGTCTAGTCTTTTCTGGAATTAAGAATAGTCATCTGTTGAATTTGATGATCCTTAAAATATGCCAATCCAGGCCTCACTGCTGGACTTACTAGAGTTGTTTGGAGAAAAATGTGGAGATGAGCTTTTAGTGTTTAGTCCAAGACCTTGATGATGCCTTTTGGTAAACTTTTCTTTAGACTCATTTGTCCCGGCCCCCCTTTAAATAAATCACAGCAACCACATAAAGCCATTTGACAACCTTTATTGATATTATTGAATAATAAATTCTATTCACAACAGAAATAACAACAATTATCTTCATCGATAACGATCTCAGGGCAGCCTACCTATTCACCTTGGATGATTCATACGTCAGGGCAGCATACCTATGCACCCTGTTACCTCCTCCACCAGAGCAGTGTACCTGCTCACCCATCACCTTAAATAGGCAGCGTACCTGCTCACCTCCTGCCAAACCAACCATTAACCAATGAATTCTCCTTTATTCAAGTAACGTCCAGCAGCTCACTTACTCCCCTATACAATACATGACCATCTTCCTAAGAGGCGGAACAGAAGAGGACAATCATGTCCCTCTTCTCTGCCTTAAACAACCAAAATCTTCCAACCAAAATCAAAGGGAGGGTGGGAGGGACACCACCTCACACCAAAATGTGCCTACGTCCTCTAAGCCATACCACTTAACACTACTCTAAGTCCCTCCCTCCCCTACATCACTTCCCCTAAGCTCTCTTTCTCTTTAACCTTTTACCAACTAAACCCAAACCCTGCAATCTAAACTACCTAACAAAACACTCAAACCATTATTTTCATAAAGCTATATCCCCCCACCCTTACTACCTGAAAGTGGGACCAGGACAAATTAGTTTGTCCCAAACGTCATTTGTCCCAGCCCCCCATAAATAAATCACAAAAAACATATAACGCCATTTGATGAACTTTATTGAATATTATTGAATAATAAACTCTATTCACAACAGAAATAACAAGAATGATCTTCATCGATAACGATCTCAGGGCAGCCTACCTACTCACCCTGAATGATTCATACCTCAAAGCAGTGTACTTACTCACCCCGTTACCCCAGGCTGGAGTTCTCAACGTGGAACATTGCCTCTTCTGCCCTGGTGCCTACTCTTTCTCCATTACCACCTCAGATGTTGACACCTCCTGAAGTAGTTTCTCTGCCTGGGCCACAATAGCTTGCCACCACTAACGTAATCACGGTAAGTTAGTCATCTGCAAGAAGAAAAACAACACACACATTACTATCATTTCTCGGTCCGCAATACCCTAACCCACCTATCCCACCCCTAGCCCCCTTAGACACATTGCTCTACCACCATTATGCATTCGCTTACCTACCCTAACCCTTAGCCTGTGGGGGGGAAACACACTTGTCATACCACAAATTTATAATTAGCAATAGCCTGTGGTGATTGTTAAAATCACATGGACTAACCAGCCCCGCCCCATCTCAAACCCAGGACCCTGTAGATTATAATCAGGGTAATGTACCACTACACCCCTGAGCTATAGCCTTAAGGAAGAATTATAACCCATGGAATGGCAGCACCATGACATCCCATTCCAGTGATCACCTTTCTGCTGCTGCTATAAAGCTTCTCAACAATCAGCCCTTGCAAGTCCTGCACCCAGGACCCATACCTGTCACCTCTGAGCAAGAACTGGACCAAGCCTAAACTGATGGAGGGGCCAATAGGGACAGATTTTAAATATTGCCCTTACAACATTGGAAAGCTGATATAATAATAGGTTTTGTATTAGCATGAATATCTGCAGGCTGTGGAGTCTTACATGAAATGTTCATCATTACTTAATGACTTCCATCCCCCGCTATCAGCCAGAAAACTACAGATTCTGGGAAGAACACATCAAAATATGAGGTAAAATCTGGACCCTGCAATTCTGTACAGTTGAGAGGTATGCCAGGACCCCACACCCATAGCCAGAGCAATCTCCCACTAAACCCCCTGCTGCCACAGCCACTCCACTAATGCTCCAATTATAATTTTGAGTATAATTTTTTTTTATTTTATTTTATTTAAAGCACACTGGTATCCTGTAACTCTCCCTGTTTAAAAGGGAAAGCATTGAGATGGTTGGCCGCAATGGCTGCTGCCCCCAACGCACATGCAAGAATGCAATGGCCATGCGAGGATGTTCCTGGCCTGCCATAACTGAACCACTACCAGAACAGCAGAAGAGCCACAGCAAGGACCCAAACAGCCACACAAACCCACCAGGGAGTGAACAGAGCAGCCCTGACCACCACACCACCACCTCTGGCTGTAACCACGAAGGCAAACCAGCCATGGCCACCAGCCACAACCACCAGGGCATTGACCAGGCCTCTGAGCATCAGACCTGCAACCAAACCGCATGGCCCTACCGCTCCCCCCTTTGGATTATCAGAGCCACAATCAGACTGAAAAGGATAAACCACCGAACCACCACCGGACCACCAACAACCATCCTCAGCACCACCCACCCACCACCAGACCACCAGGAAACCAAGAAGCCAACAGACATACACACCACCAGGTCCGCCAAGCACCACACTCCAGACATGCACCACACACCAACAGCTCACGGCTCCTTCTAGACAAAAACTCCTGCCCCTTCCATGGATTCCCTACCTCATCCTCCTATTCCAATACTTGCCATCACTCCCCACACTTCCCTCTAAACCATGGGAAAGAAAAAAAAATATATATATATACATATATATATATATATATATATATATATATATATATATATATATATCTCAATATCAGATCCTCTCCTCCACACATGCCATCCAAGGCCTCCCTGACCATATGATACCTACAAGGTCATCTGGACGTGGGTTAGTTGCAACACCAGCACCAACTCATGCCAAAATATGCCTACTTCCTCTAAGCCCTACCATGTAACACTACTCTAAGTCCCTCCCTCCCCTACATCACTTCCCCTAAGCTCCCTTTCTCTTTAACCCTTTACCAACTAAACCCAAACCCTGCAATCTAAACTACCTATCAAAACACTCAAACCATTACCCTCATAAAGTTATATCCCCCCACCATTACTACCCGAAAGCGGGACCAGAATTTATCTGTTCTTCTAAGACCTCAATGGTCTCCATTTCTAATTACAGTCTTGATTACAGCTTATCACTTGTTTGGATGTTAATTCTGATGACTTTTGTTGCTCCATTCAGAGATCTTTTAATTTACATGGATGAATTTAAATTAATAGGAGCACTGTCAGCTCAGCCTCCCCATTATCAATCATAGTTTGCCACTTCTACCTTGGCCTTTGTCTCTCCTGATTAAAAGGCTCCCATTCCATTTTCCTTTGTGATAGTCCATCTTCTATGGTGTGATGGTAATCCAAATGAGTTTGTGAGTTTATCTTCTTAAGCAAATGTTGTTCTTCTTCTGGCTTTCTTAGAACAACCTTACAATTATTCATGCATAAAATTAATAAATTGAGGCAAATTAAATATGTTTGCTGTAATGCATTTTAATAGACTAGCATTTGTTGCTGGATGGCATAGATCTCCCTCAAATAGTCTTCTGTCTTGACAAATGCTTACCTTATGGAACTTCTCTGTACTGATGTCTGTTTCTTATTACCCAGTTCTAGACTAAGCAGACAGCACTGGAAAAAATGCATGCCTGTTTTGCATTGTGACTGTTTCATTTCATTGCTAATCTGCGGATTCTTCCCATCTGGTGGTTTATGTTTGCTGGGAGGTGAATGATATTATGTGTCAGTATTTCAAACAATGGCCTAATTTCCCTATCTGGAATACTTTTGGGAATCCCAATAACCTTACCATTCACATGCCCTAAACATTTATAGGTGTCCTCCTATCTTCTGTGAATGAGCCCTGCATTGATGAAGTCTGACGTGTAAAGTTAGCATAATCTTCCTTCAGAGCCTGCACTTTTGGAATGAGGGTGGTCACTTGTTTTTCCAGAGTAGACATCCTCTCTTGGTGTCTGATGGCTACACCATGATAGTCTTTCAGAGAAGACCAATAACATTTTCTCAAATAAGACAAGCCCCTGGATTCTCAAAAGCTTGTATGGAGTGCAAGATTGGTGCAGGAGCTCAAGCAGGCAATATGTCTGCCGAGTGCTCCTGCATTAATTTTGCATGTGATAAGCCCTGGCATGCAAATTACCACATTTGCAGGTGAAATCCATGCAAATGAGGTGGTTTTGCAATCCAGGAAGCTTGCAACAGTCCATGCAAGACTAGTGCTATCTGCAGAAATGTACTCAGTTAGTAACCGAGTACATTTCTGCAAAATCCAAAACGGAGCTATGACAGCTCCAAATAAAGGCTGCATATCATCGAGGAAGCATGCTAATGGCCAAGTATAAGGCCACTGGCATTGCAAACAATACAAAAAATAAAAAAATCAACTTTTATTTTTTTTAGCCGATCTTGGCTGTTTAAGCATAGGGCAGTGGTACGCAAATGGGATCGGGGGGGGGGGGAATAATAAAATAAACCTAAAATAAGCATTCTAACTAAAATTAGTATTCTGCCATAGAAGTCAATGGCAGGTAGAGGACAACCTGGCCAGTGAGTAGTGGTTGCTAAGGGGGGAGGCTCAGTGTGATACATGTAACTATGCATTAGCAGGCAATCCTATGCAAATGAGGGGAAGGGTAGTGAATCCCAGTTTTCCCCAGCATGTGAGTCAGGTCCCAACAGTGTAAGAGTATGAATAGCTGTGTGCAAGCCTAGGAGTTAGGTGACATCATGGGGGTGTATGTCAGGCATACTGTAAGTGGGCTGGAGCCCAGTGGCTCTGGTTTGCTCCTAGCTTAGCACAGCTAAGGTGGGGGGGGGGTCTAAACTTGCCTAGCAGTCTTTACAAAGTGAAAGCGGGTGTACACACCATGCACCGGGTTTTACAGGAAAAAAAGAGGTTAAACCAGGAAATAGCAGCAGTGTGCACATTTGAGCACTCTGTGTGGTGCACAAACAGGCTTAAACAGAAGGGCAATGGGAATGGAAAACAGCAGTAGGAAGGTAATCAAGGAGTACTAGCTTAACTGCCAGGTGAAATGTATCAGAACCAGCCAATTACACAGGGAGCAGACACTGCCCAGCCCAGAACACTACTATAAGCTATACAAACACCTACCCCTCTGGTTTTACCCACATTCTACACCACCGGTGTAAACAAGCAGGGAACTTTTAACACTCACAACAGCAAAATGTTAGGGGCTGCAATAGCTATCATAGAACTTGTGGAAAAGGCTGAGGGTGGTGAGGATGTGAATGCTGCCGAGCAACCCACAGTGAGGAGACGGAGAAGAGTTTACAGACCCAGGATAACCTACCAAGGGCTACATGAGCTGTAGATAGTGGTGAGCTATAGGTTGGACAGGTATCTCCTACAGCAAATTGTTGAGCTGTGCCGGCCACACCTGAAAAACAGAACTAACAGAGGGGAATCCATCCCAGTGGATACCAAACTGTGTGTAGGCCTAGCAATACTAGCTACAGGTACCTTCCAAAGGCCAACTGGGATATGATGGGGATTTCACAGGCCTCAGCATCCAGGGTAATCCACCAGTTCCTGGATGCCATGTCAGCACATGTCAGTCAGCACGTATATTTCCCCAACACCAGCAATATGCGTCTCTTCCACCAAATAGTAGAATACACTGAGGTAGTGGGTGCAATAGACTGCATGCACATATACATCAAAGCTCCACCCGGTGAGCGGGGTAGGGTCTACATCAACTGTAAGGGCTTCCCCTCCATCAACTGCCAGGTCATGTGTGATGCCCAGGGCATAATAATGAATGTGTGTGCTGGCTGCCCTGGAAGCTATCACGATTCCCATATCTGGCATCTGATGCAGCTGTACCAGAGATTTGTCAATGGGGACATCCCACACGGTCACCTAGTGGGGGATGCTGGATATGCACTGGAGCCATGGCTGATGACACCCATCAGAAATGCACACACACCTGAACAAGAACTCCATAATGAGGCACATGCACAAGCAAGAATCATAATAGAGCGTGTTTTTGCGATGCTCAAGTCACAGTTCCGGTACCTGGACACATCCGTTGGAGCCTTGCAGTATTCACCAGCTACATGTACCCAAATTATCCTTGTAAGTGCCATGCTACACAATATGATCCTGTGGAAACAGCTGCAGCAGGAACAACATGGGGCAGGGCCACACAGCCCCCCACCATTACCAAGGCCTGCACAGGCACAGAGTGACTCAGAGGAGGAACAACCTGAGCCTGCCCCAGTAGGTAGAAGGTGGCATGCCCAGTATGCCCTGGCCTTGGCAAAGAGGCAATGCATAGCACATACACAGACACAGGAGGGATTCTAGGAATAACACCTCTATCTGACTCTCACATACAGTAAAAGGGATGCCAAACATTACACTACCTGTGCCTAACCATGTGTAGGGAGTGTACTATGTACATCCGACATAGGCAGCCCTGCAGCACCACCCTCAATACTGGGACACCCACAAGGTAAGTGACTCACACATGCCAGTCAGGGGGTCACATACCCAAAAACAGTCACAGCCAGCAGGACAGGTCTAGACAAATACAAACAACTGCTGTACTATGGCCTCTGAAGGAGGCCTATGGGTAACCTCCCCCCAGACCTACACAGACAGACTACAACAGGCCAGGCAGTGGGAGGTCAGTTGTGAAGGCTAGGGAGTCCGAAACTAATATGTAGGTAATTAAAAGCTAAGATCTGTAGTACACTGGTATGCCTCTAGCCAGCACGATAGGTAAGACTACAGACTGAAATGGAGTACCCAACATACCCGTACAGTCCTAGCAAATGTGTACAAGTGTCAGGTGTGCCCCCCCATCCTATGTAGACATATAGTAACAGTCAGGTGTGTCCACCCAATCCTATGTAGAAATGTAGAAATAGTCAGGTGTGCCCTCCCCCCATCCTACATAGAAATATAGTAACAGTCAGGTGTGCCCCCCCCAATTCTGTGTAGAAATGTAGAAATAGTCAGATGTGCCCCCCCCATCCTACATAGAAATATAGTAGCAGTCAGGTGTGCCCCCCGCAATCTTGTGTAGAAATGTAGAAATAGACAGGTGTGCCCCTCATCCTACATAAAAATATAGTAACAGTCAGATGTGCCACCCCAATCCTGTGTAGAAATGTAGAAACAGTCAGGTGTCCCCCCCCGCTATGCAGAAATGTAGCAACAGTCAATGCCAAATGATCGATGGATACCCTGCAGAGACAGCATGCTACATGTTGGTGTACAACACAAAGGTCAGCACCACAGTACAAACTACATGGAATTGATCCACACATGCAATAGAGATGGCCATACTGGGCATGCTCACACACTTAAACACATGAAGGCCATGTCTGCAAACACCAGTGGACCAGACATATCTGGCAGTTGTAGTTGCTAGTGCAGACACATGTCAGTATGCACCACTCATGCCTTGCACACACAGTTGATAGGAATACAGACATATATGTAAGGACACCACACTATAATAAGCCAAAGATAGAAGGACATAGATGTGTGGAAGAGGGCAACCATGACAAGGTGCCATCCAGGCCTGTCCCAACCAGCACACAGCCAAAGGGCCCCAAACACATGAGGTGCATATGTCACTCACTGTAGATACTAGCCACCAGTATCTGTCAGCATTACAGACTATGTGGTGCACATGCCAGTAGTCATCTAGTAGCTGTATACATGTACCTGTGACATATGACCCCGTGTGTGCCTGCATGTGGTGTGTCAACCCCTAGATGAATGGGTTATGGCCCATGCACACACTGCCCTCCCCATAGCCCTACTATGACAAGCCTGATGAGGTCATCAAAAGTGAAATACACCTTAGGGAGAGTTGTAGTCCAGTAATCTTCGTGGCTCGTCCCATAACTGCATATTGCTGTAGTGTGATAAACTAGTTAGGTAGGAATTCTAACCCCAGACTTGGCAACTGTGAGTCTGTGTTTGTGTGTGTGTCTGTATGTCTCTGACTGTGTAGAGAGCAATGCTTTTTAGGCTACTCACACTCCTTACAATTCATATACTCAGCTTTGGCAAGGCCGCTGATGTCACCCATCTAGAAATACACCTCTGTGAAGGCTGTAGCCCAGTAATTTCCATGGCATGTCCTGTAACTGCATACTGCTGTAGTGTGATAAATTAGTTAGGTAGGAGTTCTGAACCTAAAGTTGGCATCTGTGTGTGTGTGTTTGTGTGCATGTCTGTCTGTCTCTGACTGTGTAGAGAGCAATACTTTTTGGGGTACTCACTCTCCTTACAATTCATATATTCAACTTTGGCGAGGCTGCTGATGTCACCCACCTAGAAATACACCTCTGTGAAGGCTGTAGCCCATTAATGTCCGTAGCATGTCCTGTAACTGTGTACTGCTGTAGTGTGATAAAGTAGTTAGGCAGGTGTTTTAATCTCAGACATAGCAAGTGTGTGTGTGTGTGTGTGTGTGTGTGTATGCCTCTCTGTGTAGACAGCAATGTTTTTTAGGGTACTCACACTCCTTACAAATCATATACTCAGCATTGGCAAGGCTGCTGATGTCACCCACAGTGATCCTGTAGCGTGTCCTGTAACTGCATACTGTTGCAGTGTGATAAAGTAGTTATGTGGGTGTTCTAATCCCAGACATAGCAAGTGTGTGTGTATGCCTGTCTGTGTAGAGAGCAATGCATTTTAGGGTACTCACACTCCTTAAAAATCATATACTCAACTTTGGCGAGGCTGCTGATTTCACCAACCTAGAAATACACCTCTGGAAGGGCTATAGCCCAGTAATCTCTGTAGCACTTCCTGTAACTGCATACTGCAGCAGTGTGATTTAGAACTGTGATAAGGTTCCATCCCCACCCATGGCAGTTCTGGATGTTTTGTGTGTGTTTCAATGTCTGTGTATGGAGCGATGCATTATAGGCTAGTCACACTCAGTACATTTCAAATGGGTACTTTGGCAATCCTGCTGATGTCATTCATTGTTAAATACACCTTTGGGGAAGGAGTTCTCTAGTAATCCCAGTGGTGCATCCTATAAAAGCTCCATGCTGTAGTGTGATATATTTTTCTCCGTTAGGGGTTCTATACCCACACATGTTGGTTGTGGATGTTTTGTGTGTGTGTGTCACTGTCTGTGTAGGGAGCAATGCATTTTAGGCTAGTCACTCGTAGTACATTTCAAATGCCCTACTTTAGCAATCCTGCTGATGTCATTAATTGTAAAATGCACATTTGGGGAAGGAGTACTCCAGTAATGTCCATGCTGTGTACTATAACTGCGTAGTGCTGTAGTGTAATAAACTAGTTAGGTAGGGGTTCTACTCCCAGACATGACAGGTGTGTGTGTGTGTGTGTGTGTGTGTGTGTGTGTGTGTGTGTGTGTGTGTGTGTGTGTGTGTGTGTGTGTGTGTGTGTGTTTGTAACTTGTATCCTGTGTAGAGGTGGTTGTGAGTGTGTAGCCAATGTGGAGCGGGTTTTGCATATTTCTTATATGGTGGCCCTACTATATATCACAATATCCACCATACACAGATAACAGATGTGAAATAGCTGAGAGGCAGGGGTGCAAAGCCATACCCATACATGTGACATCAAGGCCAGGCAATCACAGTTAGCAACCCCAGTATTACCCAGAGCACACTCTCAACCCATGTCTCATACACACACATATGCCTAGGCAACAGCCAATATGTGGGTAATACACTGCATATTGGCCACTGAAAGTATCTATGGAGTGATAGCAGTGGGCTACAGAGGGCATGTCACCCTGTCCATCTGCCCAATATGCACATACATGCAGACAGTGCACCTCCCCCATGTTCCCCAATGGACACCTGCACCACCTGTGGTGCCATCACGTGACCCACAATGGACATACCATGCCTGACAACATGCCCTGTATGGACAGATGCCACTGACACTAGGGAATACTGTCAGCATGCTATCAATGTAGGTGTAGGGTAAACCTGCTGCTCATTACCAGTTCTCACCACAGGTGGGCAAGACTGGCACATCTGATGATAATCTCTGTTCACAACATGGGCCAGACACCCCAGGTACAGTTCCACGTGTCATTGTACATGCATGTGGGAGGTGTGCACATCCCAGACACCATCCATGTCATGGACTAAGGAACACATACATGGCAAGCGATGCACAGCATTGGCTACACACAATAGTCACCTAGGTGACTGGATGGGGGATACAATACCCACCTGTGTGGGCAAATGCAGAAACTACAGCCCTGAGCCACAATGCAGACCATTGTCATGTGGCCTGATGCCAAGGTATACCCATCACCTACCCTTGTATACCCTGCTGGCACAGTCGACCACCACACACCCATGCAGACATGCACCCATGCATGTCAGTACTGGCACCCTGTGTGTTTGTGTGTGTGTTGTATGGTGCGTATGTTCACATCCACATTCACTACAACCCCCATGGGCATACTGAAGCCTGATGTCAGACACCTCCTCATACCCTTTGCCCATACAACCTCCGTATGACCCATGTGGTGCATGTGATACCTGCACAGTGATGTGTTGTGGCAATCCCACTACTGATGAGTTGCCCTGCCAAGTGTGTCAATGTGTGTGCGTCCATGTGAGAGTGTGGCTGTGCTGATGCTGGTACCTGTTCATGCGGACAGGCACATGTACGTCACCTACCATATATCTACCGTATCCCTGTTGCAGATGTCACTCACCGTCACATATATGTTCTGAGTGCTCCACAACAGGTAACTCATGTGGCACATCCAATAACTGCATAGAACTGTGATAGCACTATATAGTCATCAGAGGTTTGATACCCTGTGCTGGCAGGGGTGCAACACAAACATGCTTCAGTTTTATTATCCCACCCCTCCCTGACATGTCTTTGCATCTGTCTGCCTCTCCCACTCCCTCTCTGGTGGATGTGGAGACCTACATTTGCTTTGCTTAGGCAGCAGCATGTGTATTTTAAGTGATGCTCATGATCAGCTGATGGCCTCTGCACAAATTGAAGCCCTCCCCTAGCTGATTGTATGTGGAACAGCTGTGGTAACATTCCTATAGCCAATTACATGGAAACACACTCCAATATCTAGGAACATTATGGTGGTGTTGGCCCTTTCCATTCACTGTGAGCAGGAACTAGATCTGTTGCTTGACAAACAGCATCTCAGATGGACTGGGGATATACCTCTAACAACATACACTGTTGAAACACGGCAACAAACAGGAGGAGGGTGTGCCTGACCTGACTACAGACTGTAAGTGCTGCTATACTGCATTTGGAGTAATTTTGGTTTAACAGTGTGTGTGTGGATATGGCTGTCCTACATGTCTGAAAATGAAGCAGCCTCTGCGAGTATGGCAGCTGCAGGGTCCTAAAGGGAAAGTACACAAAGCAAAAATGTACCAGCAAACAAGGCACATAGAATTAATTCTATGTGCCTTGTTTGCTGGTCCATTTTTGCTTTGTGTCCTACATGTCTCCATACCTGCCATGTCAGTTCCATGTTTAGTTTCATGTGTTACCCATGGAGCATCTATCTGTGGACTGCAGAAGGTAATGTGAGGATTGCACCCTGTAGATGGTGAAAGCTGTGGCAGTTACTGACTTCATATCCCTCATAGGACATATGATGCAACAAACCCTGTTACAACAGTAAATGTATGAGGTTATCACAGCAACATGTCAATATTGGCCCTGTGTATGTGCTTCCAGCCACACCTCTGTCAACATTTGTACATACGTTATGCATGAAGTGGATGCATATGTGCTGTACACCATAATTAGTGTCATCATATCTGACAACAAGCCAGTGATATATCAGACTGCTACACATGTTAAGTACAGTAGGGGTTATATTTCATATCATAAACTGGACATTCTGTGGATGTTTGTACAGTACTGAGGTCTGTGTATTTATGGTGAATGTCGACAGTGTGTGTATTGTTAATATGTACTTTAGCCTGTGTAATGACAGTGGTAGATGTCATTGTTCTAGTTCCCCGCCTATCTGATATTACATGCTGCTCCACTGTATGGTACCATATTGGCGTACATGTTTGTAGGGCCATACACACACATGTCCCATACCACAGACAGCCATTTGACAACACTATATAGCAACCCAGTATATGTAGGGTCAGTCTGTGAGTGGCACATATGAGGATGGTGTAGAACAGATAGTCCATATACTGTAATATTATGCTAGCTTACCATATGTGGCTGTGGCTGTGTTCACATTGGTTGTGGCTATGCACTTTCACACAGGTGTATCTTACCCTGTGCTGTGACATGCCTGTTGAGCATGCTATATATGCAGGTACATGTGCATTCTCCCATAGAAGATGTAGGCCAGTGTTGAGCAAGTCTGCCTGTAGCCTGCACAGTGCATTGTTACATGCCTAGCAGCTTAGTGTACTTACCCAGTGAGATGTCATGTGCAGATACTTGCCAGATGTACTGCTGCTGGGCCTCCCTTAAAGGTCATGTGTGTCAGACAGAACAGTGGGATGCTGTACAGATGTAAGTCAATATCTAGTGGGTAGTATGTGGCCATGGCACCCCTGTACCAGTGGTCATTATGTGTCAGGCCAGACAGGGGTGTGTGAATGCATAACCTATGGTGGCAAATGTATACCAGCCGTTATGTGTTATACCCATCTACATAGCTGTCTACATCCATATTGTCAGGGAAGGTACACATGTTTTGCACTAAGAGCTTATGTGTATAGTTCTGGACTGTACAGATTGTGTCAGAATTTCCACATATATTGGCCAATATCTCTGCTGCAGTCCACAGGGGCATTACGCGTTAGCAACGGTACTTTACAATTATGTCCTTAGAATGTCTGTCAGTAGCCAATGGCACACATTTTATAAGCAGATGTGACCTCCCACACACACACCATGTCTGTGAAGACAATCCCAATGACAGTAGCAATAGTTTACTAATATACCTGCTATACATACTTGACATCGCCTTGCACTACAACTTTGGGACTATAGGGGTTGGGGAAGGGCTAGACTCCATGCCCAGGACATATGGTGGAAATATATGTGCATATACTTATCCAGATAGCCATATATATATATATATATATATATATATATATATATATATATATATATATGATTACACATGTGTAGTACTTCTAATTACCACTGTCATGGCAACCACCCACTATAAATCCCTACATCATGTGGGCGTGGTCCCTTTACATTTCCTGTGTGATGGACATCCTTCCTGTGTGTGGGCATCAGTGTTACAGACAGCAGGTAGTAATACCTCTTACAGGAGAACCAGCACACTCAGGGCAGCCACATATTTGTAGGAGGATCAGAAACTACAGACAGACTGTGAGTAGAGTTGTGTTATGCTTTGTATAGTACTGGTGTTACAGGTTGTGTGTGCGTACATACTAGTTTACCTTGGAATGCAGTCTGCCTGCATAGCTCACAACTGTGGGCCTATCCTCTTGCTGGCCAGAGGTATGCCTATCATGTTTTGTCTGTCCACCACACAGGTCCTGTGTCAGATACTACACTGACAGTGTGTGTGTTGAGTGGTATCAGTACATGGCTGCATCCATTTCTGTTTCTAACCTCATTTCCCTGAATAAGGGTATGTTGCAGACTATCCTGTAACACCAGCAACTTGCTTAGTGTATGGCAACAGTTTTCCACATATGTGCCTTTGCTCTAGCCTCTGTCCTCCACCTACATACCAAGTTTTGCACATATGTCATGCTTTCAGGGGATGTTCTGTAGTGGGCGGTGAGTATATCACACTGCCATTGCTGCCATCAGTCCACTGCTGTTGTATCCCTCGCACATATGGTGGGGCTGGGGCCATATATGTGTGGGCGTCACCTACACAATACGCGTGTGCACTTATGCACTCCAGAGGCCTGTGTATGTAACAGTGGTATATGGCCCTGTATCATTGAGTCTAGGGGGGAGCACCATAAATTACATAGGCTGTTACAAAATGTGGGGGTATCAGGGGTGAGCTGCCTTAAGGTATCTGGATGTACAATACCATATACTTCACCTAAATTTACATTACTTACATGAACTGGGTTAATGCAAGCCTACTGCCTCCTGCCTCCTGCCTTTCAGACTGTTCTGTTTGTTGGTGTGCTTGTGATGGTGTCAGTTATGCCTTGTTATGTAACAGTTGCAACCCATTTGGTCACATGACATCTTTACCACCTACTGAGTTTGTACAGAGTGTAGATAGAGGCTGATGAACTATACACCTGCACTACATACTGTTGATTGTTTGGTATCCTGTGGCCCAGTCTGTCTTCACTATTGTAAAATTTGAAGGGCTTGGCCTGGACAGCAACAGGTGTGAACCTTTCCAGACTATTGTATTAGTGTAACTGTTTCACAGTTGCATTACTCTGTTTATATGGTTGACAGTGTCTGAACAGCTATATGACATGGCATACAGAACTGTGATAGTACACAATTAAAGGATTTCCATTTCTGCAAACCTGTGTGTGGTGTTTTTCCTATGACCTCTCTGTGGGTATATGTTGCAGGCAATGATTGTCATTTGTATAGGTGGCCCATACAGTGTCCAGTTGTTCAGATGTTAACTGTAGGCATAGTGGCTCTTCCATATTGTGTGTACCTTCTACATATGTATCATGTATATCTATCTATATATATATATATCTATCTTTATATATATATATATATATATATATATATATATATATATATATATATATATATATATATATATATATATATATATGTAGGGTCTATATTAGATTCACAAACTCTTAAATGTTCGAATCTCTAAAGGTCGACCTTCAGAGATCAAACAGTTAAGCATTTGAATTTCGTTAAAAATTAAAAAAAAAAGATTACAACTGAAAAAAAAACGAAAGGGTTTAAGCAGAGGGACACCCCCGACACCCCCGCTACTTAAATATACTAACACCAAGATCACGCTACACTGTAGGGAATGGGAAATTTCCCATTTCTGCACTGTAGTTCACTAAAGTGCGATCTCGGAGTTGGTATATTTAAGTAGCGGGGGGTGTAGGGGATGCAGGGGGGGCTTGTGCTTGTATTTTTTTATTTATTTATTTTTTTACAACTTCGAACACTTAAGTGTTCAATCTGTTAAGATCGACCTTTACAGATTCGAACATTAAAACATTCATCGTTGTAATATAGACCCATAGATATATATATATATATATATATATATATATATATATATATATGTGTGTGTGTGTGTGTGTGTGTGTGTGTGTGTGTGTGTATCTGTATCTGCATATCTGTGTCTGTGTATCTGTATCCTGGGGATGTTGATGGCTTCCACTTATTACATATTTCCTATGGGAGGCAGACTGTACTGCATGATATGTTACCAATACCAGCCTGACATCATACAGGTGGGATATAGTACTGTTAACATCTTGTGCCCATGTCATGTCAGGTCCTGGTTATGGGATCTGCAACACTTGGTAGTGTATTGCAGGGTGGACGTGTTTAGCTATGGGGGGATACCTATTCATACAAGACGTATAGTGTGTGGGGCCTCTCAACCCCATTAATGGTGCATGTGTACATATGTGTGTTTGTTAATCTGCCATTGCTATCTACAGATGTGTGGCCATATATACCTATATATATAACTATGTCCGTATATACCTGCATAGATATATATGTGTGTACACATATCTAACTTGCTGTGTATATGTAGGCATATAGGTGTAGACGCATATGTGTCGATGTAGGCATTTGCATGTATATATGTTCATATATATTAATATATATATATATATATATAGTTTTAGAAATATATATATAGATATATATATATATATATATATATACACACACACACACACACACACACACACACACACACACACACACACACACGTATATATATATATATATATATATATATAGATAGATATATATATATATATATATATATATATATATATATATATATATATATATATATATATATATATATATATATATATATATATATATATATATATATATATATATAAATGTTGTATCTGTTTAGATATTAATATATTTACACACACATACATCTAGATGTTGGTATACATTCTCTGTACTGTTGCATGACTGGACTGGAAGATATGTTTCTGAAAACATCAGATTTATTTGTATATGGCATGGCTTAGTGGTAAATTACTTTGTCTATGGTGTGCAGAGTCCTGGGTTTGAACCTTGCAAGAGCTGTTTATTTTGTTTCTGGGCAAAACTTGACCCATTAGATAGA